>NC_045956.1:95908037-96208037 GCF_010909765.2 Amblyraja radiata | reverse complement strand
ACAGAAGCCAATTAACCTACTAACCTGCACGTCTTTGAAATGTGGGAGGAAGTCAGAGCACCCGGAGAAACCCCACGTGGGCACAGGGAGAACATACAAATTAGGTACAGACAGCACCCATTGTCAGGATCGAACATGAATCTCTGGCATTATTCCTCATCCTTTTTTGACTCTAAAGACTTCACCGCCTGAGCATTATCATCAGGATGGAGAAGAGAATGGAAAATATAGCGGAGGAAAACACATGCCACCATTAAAACCCACTGATATTACCTCCTATAAATGTACTCAATAGATACAGCTGGTCCTAGATAAGACTTAAAAGACAAGCAAGCAAAAATAAAAATCTACTTCAAATAACTGCACTTTATAGTGTCTAATTTTCCCATGACACTAGCAATTAAACATAAGTTGGTCTTAAGTGTAAGATTTGGCACTGTTATTTCATTCACATCAGGCAATTCATTTGAAAATATGTAACAAGAAAATCACCATGTCATTAATTGTGACAGTGCTTTGATGCTGTGCATCAAGAAAAATCAACAAACTAATTGGATATAGCGGAAAGGTTTCAAACATAGATGCTTTTAATTTTAACAAAAGTGCTCACTGCATGGTTTCTGATGCTATGGAAAGCATGAAAGTTTGAAAAGCTAAATTTGCTGGAAATCTGAAATAAAGCAGAGATACCTGGAATCACTCAGCATCTGTGGAAAGAACAACAAATGTAAAATTTCAGGTTAGATATTATCTCTGTTTGCCTTTCCAGGCAAGCCAATGAATGTATGTAGAGTCATAGTCATTGAATCATAGAGTCATATAGTGTGAAAGCAGGGCCTTCTGCCCAACCTACCCATGCCAACCAACATGCCCTTCCACACGAGTCCCGCCCATCTGCGCTCGGTCCATATCCCTCTAAACCTAAACGGTCCAAATGTTTCTTAAATATTGTGATAGCCCCAACTACCTCCTCTGGCAGTTCATTCCATATACCCACCACATTTTATAGACAATAGACAATCGACAATAGGTGCAGGAGTAGGCCATTCGGCCCTTCGAGCCAGCACCGCCATTCAATGTGATCATGGCTGATCATCCCCAATCAGTACCCCGTTCCTGCCTTCTCCCCATATTTCCTGACTCCGTTATTTTTAAGAGCCCTAACTAGCTCTCTCTTGAAAGCATCCAGAGAACCTGCCTCCACTGCCCTCTGAGGCAGAGAATTCCACAGACTCACAACTGTCTGTGAGAAAAAGTGTTTCCTCGTCTCCGTTCTAAATGGCTTACTCTTTATTCTTAAACTGTGGCCACAGGTTCTGGACTCCCCCAACATCGGGAACATGTTTCCTGCCTCTAGCATGTCCAAACCCTTAACAAACTTAAATGTTTCAATGAGATACCCTCTCATCCTTCTAAACTCCAGAGTGTACAAGCCTAGCTGCTCCATTCTCTCAGCATATGACAGTCCCGCCATCCTGGAAATTAACCTTGTAAACCTACGCTGCACTCCCTCAATAGCATGAATGTCTTTCCTCAAATTTTAGTGTAAAAAGGTTCCTACTCTGGGCAAATGACTGTGTGTGTTTACCTGATTTATTCCTCCCATGATTTTTTACACCTCTAAAAGATTACCCAAGATAGACATAAAATGCTGGAGTATCTCAGCGGGAAGGGCAGCGTCTCTGGAGAGAAGGAATGGGTGATGTTTCAGGTCGAGTCCCTTCTTCAGTCTGAGAGTCAGGGGAGAGGGAGACATTGAGAAATGGAAGGGTAAGGTATGAAAACACAGATCAAGGAAATTGTAGAATGGTTCATTGTTAGCTGAGGGAAGGGTAAAAACATGGTATACAATCAGTAAAATTTAATCAGGAAGACAGTGAAACTAGTCGAAGAACTAGGATGGTGGAGGGATGGATTAAAGGGTTAAAGCGATAAGATCACCCTTCATCCTACTCCGCTTCAAGGAACAAAGCCCTAGCCGGCTCAACCTCTCCCTATAGCTCAGGTCCAACATCCTCGTAAATCTTCTCTGCATCATTTCCATCTTGGAAGAGCTTTGTGTTTTATTTTAGATAACAAAACCGTTACTGATGCATGTTGCAAAATTCTACCAGCATTCAATGCTGCCACTTGGACTGATATTGCAATAAACAAATGATGACAAATTGACAGTTTGTGGAGACAATAGACATTAGGTGCAGGATTAGGCCATTTGGCCCTTAGAGCCAGCACCACCATTCACTGTGATCATGGCTGATCATCTACATTCAGTACCCCGTTCCTGCCTTCTCATCATATCCCCTAACTCTGCTATCTTTAAGAGCTCTAACTAACTCTCTCTTGAAAGCATCCAGAGAATTGGTCTCCACTGCCTTATGAAGCAGTGAATTCCACAGATTCACAACTCTTTGGGTGAAAATGTTTTTCCTCATCTCCGTTCTAAGTGGCCTACCCCTTATTCTTAAGCTGTGGTCCCTGGTTCTGGACTCCCCCAACATCAGGAACATGTTTCCTGCCCCTAGCATGTCCAATCCTTTAATAATCTTATATGTTTCAATAAGATATCCTCTCATCCTTCTAAATTTCAGAGTATACAAGCCCAGTTGCTCCATTCTATCAACATATGACAGTCCCGCCATCCGGGGAATTAACCTCAATAGCAAGAATGTCCTTCCTCAAATTTGGAGACCAAAACTGCGCACAATACTACAGGTGTGGTCTCACTAGGCCCCAGTACAACTGCAGAAGGACCTCTTTGCTCCTATACTCTTGTTATGAAGGCCAACATGCCATTAGCTTTCTTCACTACCTGCTGTTCTTGCATGCTTACTTTCAGTGACTGATGAAAAAAGAAATAGCAGATGAAAAATATATCATGAAGGACTTATTCTAATACTTGTATGGTCATGTCAATGTTGTTGAAAACCTGATTACTGATGCTATTAATATCCCTGGATACTTGTGTAAAATTGAATCATTTGATTATGTATCTGAAAAATAAGTTTAATGTATAAACTTTCTCCTTTCACCGATGATGCTTCATATGTGACTTTCCGGATTTTATCCTCTGTGATGTGCAGATTAAATTTTACTGTAAAAATTAATTGAATTATTTTTCTGATGGAAGCAGAAAAATTGGAAGGAATGGCATTAAAGGTTTCATTAGTTCATTATGTAAAAGAAAATTTTCAAGAATTAGTAAACTATTTTGCTGTATTTAAATAAAGTTATTTTATTTGAAAAATAGTTTTCAAACCCAGTATAGTTTACGTGCAGCATTTTTATTTTTATTTTTGTTCATATCAGCATTTTCTATGCCAGGATTTATTAGCCTTTCACAAAATTGATGAATGTTGCTAATGAAAAGAAATATGTGATGTATTAATATTCAGCTTTCAACTAAATTGACAGAGTAATATATTTTTATTTTGTCTTAAAATTTAACACTATCAATTAAGTCACTATCATATCAGCACAGACCAGCTCGAAGGTGAGTTGGGCAATGTCTGGGGCAAGTTCTTTTACACAGAAAGTTGTGAGTGCCTGAAACATGCTGCCACCGGTGGTGGTGACAGATACAATAGGGACACTTATGACGGTTTTAGATAAGCACGTGAATTATGCAGTGAGTGGACTGATATGGATCACATGCAAGCAGAGGAGATTAGTTTAATTTGGCATCTTGTTCAGCACGAACATTGGGGGCTGAAGATAGATACAAAACGTCAGAGTAACTCAGCAGGACAGGCAGCATCTCTATAGAAAAGGAATAGGTGATGTTTGGGGTTGAGACCCTTCTTCAGACTGAGAGTCAGGGGAAAGGGAAATGAGAGACATAGACGGTGATACAGAGAGAAGTAGAACAAATGAATGAAAGATATGCAAAAAAGTAACGACGATCAATGAAACGGCCCATTGTTAGCTGTGGCCTAGATGAAAATGAGTTATACCAACAAAGAAACTAACCAGGATGACAGTGAAACCAATATAACTACTAGGGTGTGGGAAGGACGGAAAGAGAGGGGATACAAGGATTAATTGAAGTTAGAGGAATCATAAATCATACCACTAGGGTGTAAGCTGCCCAAGCAAAATACGAGGTGCTGTTCCTCCAATTTGCATGAGGCTTCACTCTGACAATGGAGGAGGCCCAGGACAGAAAGGTCAGTGTGGGTATTGGAGGGAACCGAGATAGGCAACCGAGAGATCACGTAGGCCCAGGCAGACTGAGCAAAGGTGTTGCCTTTCCTGCATCTGGTGGCAAGGAATGGTCACAATACACAAAGTGAGGTTCCAATAGCATCACACCAGTTCCAAGATGCTGAATTCTATCGCTCAGACAGTAAAGGAAGACATCCCACCTGCCCACCACAATGATTGTCATTCTCACCATTCACCAGTCGATCTTCAGATCTGGAGACTGGCACCACAGCAGGACCAACAAGCACCAGGTCGGACTTTTATGAATAATCCTTCCAAAAGCTAGGGTACAATCACAATTTTCCAACATTACCTCATGGCCTTTTTCTCTGGAACTGGTACGCTACAATGCTGAGAAACTATATTCTGAACTCTGGAACTTTCCTCTTCACTCTCCCTTGTGCACTTGTGTTTGGTCTGATTGTATTCAGGTATAGTATTATCTGATTTGAATAACATGCAAACAAAAGCTTTTCACTATGTCTCAGTGCACTTAACAATAATAAACCTAAACCTAATCTGAGACAGGGTGAGGTACACCATTAATAGGCTTTCCAAAACTGTGATTAATCATTGTATGTTACCTCTGGTGACTGCATTTAAAAGTATAACGCTTACAAATATAGGATCTTCAAGCTTACCTGAGCTTCAGGAACACCCCAGAGAGCAGCAAGACAATAAGTAATACAGGTGCACAACCTTTTATCCGGAGTTCCGGAAAATGAAAAGCTCCGAAAACCGGACATTTTTTCCAGGATGTCGTCTGCACACCTGAGCTCGCGTTTGGCGCCAAACTTGACCCGAAACGACCCACGGTCAACCCAGGCCTGTACTACTGTAGCGGCTGCCTCCTCCCCGGAGACCGGGGAGACTTAAACATCTGTAAATCATTGCTTAAATGTTAGTCAGTTAATTTGGAGGGCTTTTATGTGAAGGGGGAAACTTTAATTCTTAGTCCCCTACCTGGTCGGAGAGGCGGGGAGCGGGCAATGCCTTACCGGGTCGCCGTGCAGTAAGCTCCGGAGTGCTGTGGCCGCCGACTCCCAACATCGCGGAGCTGGGGGCTGCGGGCGTCCGGCCGCGGGCGGCGCCGGTTGTAGCTCCGACCCTACTCTACCCCTGGCTGTGCGGCGCTCCAAATCCAGCGCGGCCCGCGACGCCCGCAGCCCCAGCTCCGCGATGTTGTGTGTCGGTGGCCACAGCGCTCCGGAGCTTACCGCACGGCGACCCGGTAAGGCATTGCCCGCTCCCCGCTGGTATCCCAGCGCTGCGACGCCGCCGACTCCCAACATCGCGGAGCTGGGGCTGCGGGTGTCCGGCCGCGGGCGGCGCTGGATTTGGAGCGCAGCCAGGGGTAGAGTTGCCGAGGTCGGAGCTCCAACCGGCGCCGCCCGCGGCCGGACGCCCGCAGCCCCCAGCTCCGCGATGTTGGGAGTCGGCGGCCACAGCGTTACTGAGCTTACTGCACAGCGACCCGGTAAGACATTGCCCGCTCCCCGCCTCTCCGATCAGGTAGGGGACTAAGAATTAAAGTTTCCCCCTTCACCCCCCCCCCACCACATAAAATCCCTCCAAACTAACTGACTAACATTTAAGCAATGATTTACAATGATTCCGCGGTCTCGGGGAGGAGGCAGCCGCTCCAGACATTTCAAGCCGCCCGTGCTACCTACCTAAGTTACGCTAAAAATCTTCCATTCGGAAATCCGAAAAATTCCGAAATCCGAGAAGTGTCTGGTCCCAAGGCTTTTGGATAAAAGGTTGTGCACCTGTAGTAAGATTAAACGAGAACTTACCAGTTTGAAGTTTGATCTTGATTTTATGAGGAGTTACGATGAGCGATTACGTGAAGAAGGGCCGTCCGTCTACGTGCGCGTCAATCTTCAAAGCAGCGGTGTTAAATCACAGATAAAAAGAAGACCTGAGAATAGTAAGATTGTGAAGAAACTAGAACTTCCATATGACCTTGATAGTATGAGGGTGGGAGCGGTGTGCACGTAATCGCTCATCGTAACTCCTCATAAAATCAAGATCAAACTTCAAACTGGTAAGTTCTCGTTTAATCTTACTATTTTACTTTGGAGTCACGTGAGTGACTACATGAAGATTTCAAAGCTCTGTGATTTGACGCCGGTTACGAATCCAGGCGTCACACACTGAATGGATTGACCATGGATGCGTGTAATCATTAAAGCATTCAGACATTAGGTAGTTAAGTAAAGAAACTGATGCTTTAAATGAAAGAATAGTTTTTAAAAAAGTTACCCCTCCCAACCTTGGGGGGGAAACTAAGGGACAGAACTTAAAATGGTACGTGCAAACACCCCCAGTCCGGTTATGGGTTTGTTATAAAACCGGTGGACCGTTATTTCATTCGTCCATCCTGCAGCCACTAGGATGTCATCAAGGGGCACGTCCATAGCTCTTGCTGCCGACGTAGATGCAGCCCTGGTGGAGTGAGATTTAACCATATAAATGTTTACTCATGCTACTGCCATTACCTGCAGATGGTTTGAGTTGACACCTTTTGGTGTGGTTTTTTTATGGCTGATGAGGACCGATTGTTCTGAGCCTCTGAGGTTCTCCGTAACTCTCAGATAGTGGTGTTAGTATGTTACCACCCACACAACCGTTGGTCCTCTGGATATGCCAAGAACTGGATCTCCATCCCTGGCATTCCTGGCCTGCTCTGTTTATCAGGTTCCTGATTAGGAATGTTATGTTGTTCATATTGGTGGTCATGTAGTCCAACCGTAGCTTTTGCAGTGTCTAGACTCTTTGTCAACATACCACCTTCAGGGTTAGTTATAGGCGGTCCCCACTGTCAAAGTAGGGGTTGTACCACGCTCACATCCCATGTGTCAGTGTATCTTGGCCTTGGAGGTCTTAAATTGTAAATTCCCTTCATGAATTTTGTTGTAAAGGGGTGCGTTCCTATCGAACTGTGCCCTGCTTCCGGCATCAGATTGGAGGAGAGTGCGCCTCTGGCACTATAGATGCATTATAACTTAGTTTATAGTTATAGTACAGTTGATAGGAACTCCAAGACATCCGTTATCCGAACTGTGTTGTATTTGTTCGGACAGTCCTATGCCTTGAAATGGCCTCCTCAGAATCTGCAGACCAACAAGTTATACGTTCATGTAGTGGATGATTGCTCCCTGTAACTGGGTTCACTAGGAGGTCCCTGCTCTTGGGTACAGCCATTACTGGCTGGACTATAATTCCCAACATTTTTGGGGACCAGGCTTGAGTAGGCCAATCTGGCACTACCAATATGCCTGTGGCTTAGTCTTGCTTGATTTTTGTCAAGCATCGGTTTGTGAGACAAATTGGCGGAAAGCATACATAAACATTCCTCCCCAATTGAGGGAGAAAGCATCCACTGCCTTGCTCCTGGATCCAGCTCGCAGGACACATATCTGGGTAACTAATGTTTAGTCTAGATGCAAACGGATCAACATCTGGTATGCCAAATCGTGTAGTTATTTTGTTAAATACTGTCTGATACAACATCCATTCTGTGTTGTTATTAAACATTCGTGATCTAGCATCTGTCACCGTGTTATATCTACCTCGTAGATTTCCCAAATATTCCTCTCGATACACCGGTGCCAAATGAGGTTCAACAATCTGTCGTAAGATACAGATTTTACACCACCCTTGTTAATGGATATATGCCACCGCAGTGGTGTTATCAATCTGAATTTGAACAAGCACCGGTTGCATATCGCTACAGAGAACCTTGAGTCCATATTGTGCCCCCAACAATTCTGGGTAATTGATTCCATGTGTTGGGGAATTACAGACTCCTGCTCATTCCATCTGCCCCCACAGCTTTAGACTGTGTTGGTGTCTCCCCATCCTTAACCACTTGCATAGGTCTGAAGAACCCTCGATGGCTTTCGAGCAAAATTTCCCTGAGCTGTCTCCCATTCGTTATCCACCATAGTTATGCAACAATGGCCTCTGCTGGCAATCCATAGTTTGCCAATTCGGCCTGCATGTAATCTGAGTGTTCATTCCTTTGCTTGCTGTAAGTTCTGGTAATGCAAAGGCCCGTACTGCTGGGAATGCAGCTACTATTTGCCTGATAGATGGCTAAAATTTGACTGTCAGGTCATTGCAGGCTTAATTAATATTGTCGTTTGCCCCTAGGCAAAGTCACCAACATATTTACTGTTTTTGATAGTTAATTCTAGGTAATCAATTACCCTTGTAGGTGTCAATTTTGATTTAACTGGATGGATGAGGTAACCAATTCTTTCAAACAGGGTTTTGGTTTGCTTGACTGATGCTTCTGCCAATTCTTGGTGACTCCAAAATGAAAATGTCCTCCAAATATGCCATTACTATGTGGTTTTGAGACCTTTGTAGTCCCAGAATTGGTTTCCGTAGTTTAGTCAATAGTCTAGGAGCTGATGTCAACCCATTTGGCAGAGCCATGCCATCCAGTTAAACTTCAAATATCTCCTGTTCTTAATGAATAGACACCAAATAGTATGCATCTTTGAGGTCGATGCATGCCATGTGACCATTTTATAGGAAGCTCCTATAAAACAGTTGTTAGACCATAACAAAAATTGCTGTTTCTAAAAGTCTGTACTGCACAAATGAGTTAAACCTGGATGAAGTGACATCCTCCATCTGTCACCTGTCCTGGAAGGCAATCCTGCCCATAATACTGGGCCTGCCTCGAAGACAACTCCGGTCCGAGTTCCAAGTCTGCTTGGGACCTATGTATGTTGTGCAGTAAAAAATAATCACATGTTGTTATCTGTTTTTTAAAACCAGATCTGAAATTCATGTTATTGTCATTTTGAACAAAAACACAAGAGTAAAATTACCAACATGTAACTGGTCCACAATCCCTTCTTTCAGTAAACCCAGACCCACCTACCTCCATGGCTACCGGTGGTCTTGTGGTAAGCCCAAAGGCCCCTGATGCGGGTTCCTTTTCTCTCCTTGATTAGGAGTTGGACTGGTAGGAAGTGTGGATTCCATGTTTCTCCTGACCTCTGCTTGGGCCTTGGTTTGAAAACCTTATCATACTGAGCCTGCCTTGTCAGACAATTCTGGCCATAATTCTGAGTCTGCCTTGAAAGACGACTCTGATCATATTTCGGTGCCCAGCTTTCAAGCTACCACCGGCTTCAGTGAACTGCTTACCCCCTATGGAGGTGTGGGGTGTGTTGTTGCCTACTGATGAAGTTTGCTTGTCGTTGGTACCTTGATTGGTCCGACAGCTTTTGCTTCCTTCTTCTGGTCTTACCTGAAGAGAGGATTCGGCGGCTGGTTTCTCCAAAGTCACCCTGATAGTGCTGTTCCCTTGCCGGCATTTGTGCGGATATTCTGCCAACTGCTGTCTCTTGAGGCCATATGCATGTGCTTCAGTATGTTCATACTTTAATTCGAGATCAGTTACCTACTGATCTAGAAACCAAATTTTGTTTGAACGTTATGTGAGGTTCAAATGACAAATGAATGGTATTGTATAGTATTGTAATTCGAGATCAGTTACCTACTGATCACTCACACTCATCTCCATTGAGAGCGAGATTTGTAGGTAGCCCTGAAAACAGGTGCTGCCGCAGGCCCCTGAGGATACCTGCGCTGACATGGCCCCTCCAGTGGGCCTAAATGAGATTCTTGCTTTTGGTCAGACTGAAACTGACCGTGAATGCCCCTCTCCTCAGAGCAGGAGACATTTTCTAGATCTCTATCCAGGGAACCTGGATGATTGCAGAAGTATTTCTTTTCTTTTGTGCTTATTATTTATTTTATGTAAAGCTTTTTGGTGCAATTTAACTTAAACAGTGCTATATAAGTAAAAGTTACTTACTTACTTCCTTTCTTCTGCTTGTCCCTGGGAAGGTTCCCCCCCCCCCCCTGCTTTTGTACTCTGATTCAGAGTGGTTTCTTCTATATGTACTTCCCCCTCCAATGGGGAAGACATTGGGTTGCCCCATTATGCGAGGCTCCCGGTACTGCCTGCTGTAGGCCCCGGGCTGACACAGCTCTCTCCTTAGAGCAGGTCATTGTTGGAGCAACTTCTCCAAAAAGTTGCTCCTATGTGGGAGAGTTGTCCTCAGACGCTCTCCGTTGAGGGAGGGTATCCCTTTCCCTCCCCGGACTCTTCTGAGTCAACGGGTTGTTTGACGCGGGTGGATTTTCCCGTACTGCAAGACCACCAACGGAGCTCTCCTCCTGCAACAAGTCTCCTGCCGTTCAGCTGCCGGCGCTGTGTAGGGAAACACCGTTGCCCGCTACTGGAAATGCTGCGGTCTTCAGCAGCCGACTTCCCCGCGGACCGTATCCTCGACATCTGGGCCCTGAAACTACAAAAAGTTTCAAGCCCGAAAGAACGCAGGTAAGTGATTCAACTTTCCTTACCTGCCCATCCTAACGGCCTGGGAGGACGCAGTGCCTCTCCAATCCGTCGCGCATTGCGTTCAGACGTAATGACGCGCACGCAAACGGACGGCCCTTCTTCACGTAGTCACTCACGTGACTCCGAGGTAAAATCAACATAAAAGACTGGGACTAAAACATTGGGGGGTGGAGTGGGAGAGAACCTCTAAAGAATCTTATCAGTAGGCACAGGGAGATTGCAAGTGCACAGTGATGAAAACAGAGCAGCATGGGATTCAGTCAGGAGTTCAGCAGACTCGACAGGTGATTAACAAAACCACAGCCGTAAATGACAAGTAGGGGAATTGCAGGTGGCAGGTTAGACATTCCAGCAGGATATGTCTTGCAAAACTGATGATACATGCCAAAGTGCCTCTTTCTTTGTTACGGCCAAAGCCAGATAAGTTAATTGAATTAAGTCAAGTCGTTTATGGGTCAAAGTCCAGACATTTTAAATCTTTACCTGCAAATTTCACCAATTTGACAAATGAAACTATATTTTTCTGAATATGGAGGAAAACACTGAGACAAGGTAAAGCCCATGGATACCCTAAAGCACAACAGGTGAGGAATTTCTCAAAGTCAGCAGCAACAAAGCCCGGACAGGGGAGAGTTGCTGCCTTACAGCGCTTGCAGCGCCAGAGACCCGGGTTCAATTCCAACTATGGTGCTCTATGTATGGAGTTTGTACGTTCTCCCCGGGACTGAGTGGATTTTCTCAGAGAACTTCGGTTTCCTCCCACACTCCAAAGATGTACAGGTTTGTAGGTTAATTGGCTTGGTGTAATTGTAAATTGTCACTAGTGTGTGTTGGATAGCGTTACTGTGCAGATTCGGTGGGCCTGTTTCCGCGCTGTATCTCTAAACTAAACTAAACTAAACAATGTAAACAATCACTGCATGACAGACCAAGGGCTGTAATGGCTGTGGACCCATTGCTTGAAGTTTAACAAAATCCCCAAAGTCATGAGTCTTTCTTTCAATCACCATACCAGTGGAAAGTGTGCAAAGGAAATCAGCTCAAACTGTGCTCTGGGACAGGTCTGAATAGTTTGTTCAGATTTGGGAGTAGCGAGGTTGAAGACTTGAAATAGGCAAAGAGTCAGAATAAGGAACATTTGGCAGCAAAGAGTAGGGGAGTGAAGAGAGCCTATAGGTGAGATAAAGTATTTGTTAGGTAAGAGGTAATTCTGCACTATAATGCAGAATAAAGGACCTGTCCCACTTAGGCGAGTTGTTGCAGATCGCCGAAAAAGTGGCGACTGGACCCCCCCAGCCCCCCCCCCCCATGACAATGTCTACGACAAGCTACGACAACCTAGTCGACATCACGCTAGGGCAAGCTACCGACAACCGGTGACCCATTAGGACGTCCACCTACGACCACACAGGCGACAACCTACGACAACCAAAGTCAACCTACGTCCACTCATGACCAGCTAAAACAAGCAACGACCCTGTCGGCGACAACTAAAGACAATTCAGTCGCCGTTATTTGTCGCCGGTTAACGTAGGTTGACCTAGGTAATCGCCAAAGGAATTCAGCACCCAGCAACAACCAACTTCACCTGGCGACAACCTGCGTCATCCTGGTGACAACCTATGACAGCACCTACGATAGGAGAATACAAGCTATGTCAAGCCCACAGTCGCCAAAAATGTTTTGAACATTTCAAAATCCAACGGCGACCAGAAATACGTTACGACTCTTTAGGCAACTTGAGGAGACTACTCACGACCATACAGGCGTCAACCCGCGACCATATGAAAAGAGTCTAGTCACCTGTTGTCACAGAAAAAATCACCTAAGTGGGACAGGGGCTTAATGTGATAACTATTTAGTCCTGCTATGTTGTTGTGTGTTCCATAATTCTTGTATGGGCAACAGTTCAGCACCAGTTTTAGGTGGTGAGTTATTCATTTATTACTTTTATCATGTTTGTGGAATGGTCTTATGAAAGCCATGCATTGGTAGCAACTTATTAAGAGAATCAACCTTAGCAGATGTTATATTTGGTTATCCCAGCAGATGTTCTGAGTATATGAAAGGAATTAAACACATACAACAGATGTGATTAATATTCTTTACATTTGGCGTTGCTGAGAATCACACAAGCTGCTGCAAACTATTTTGCTGCATCTGCTTTAGAAATAATTCTCAGTTTCATGTGGTAGCTGACAATACAGAGAAGCTAAGGTAAGAAGAATTTAATTATGCCTGCATAAAGATTAGAATGAGATTGTCAAGATGTAGAACTTCAGAGTGGAATCACAGACAACTAGTAAACAGAGGAACTCAACAGGACAACAGTAAAACTAGTATTTAAGAAGGAACTGCAGATGCTGGAAAATTGAAGGTACACAAAAACGCTGGAGAAACTCAGCGGGTGCAGCAGCATCTATGGAGCGAAGGAAATAGGCAACGTTTTGGGCCAAAACCCTTCTACAGACTGATCGGGAGTGGGGGGGGGGGGGGGGGGGGGGTGGGGACAAGAAAGGAAAAGGGAGGAGGAGCCCGACGACTGGGGGATGGGAGGAGACAGCAGGGGGACTGAGGAAGGGGAGGAGATAGCAAGGACTAACAAAATTGGGAGAATTCGATGTTCATGCCCCCAGGATGCAGACTCCCCAAGCGGAATATGAGGTGCTGTTCCTCCAATTTCCGGTGCTGCTCGCTGTGGCCATGGAGGAGACCCAGGACAGAGAGGTCGGAGACAGAGTGGGAGGGGGAGTTGAAGTTCTGAGCCACCGGGAGGTCAGCTTGGTTATTGCGGACCATGCGGAGGTGTTCGGCGAAACGATCGCCCAACCTCCGCTTGGTCTCACCGATATAGATCTGCTGACATCTAGAGCAGTGGATGCAATAGATGAGGTTGGAGGAGATGCAGGTAAACCTCTGTCGCACCTGGAATGACTGCTTAGGTCCTTGAACGGAGTCGAGGGGGGAGGTAAAGGGACAAGTGTTGCATCTCTTGCGGTTGCAAGGGAAAGTGCCCGGGGAGGGGGTGGTACAAGAGGGAAGGGAAGAATTGACAAGGGAGTTATGGAGGGAGTGGTCTTTGCGGAAGGCAGATATGGAGGGAGATGGGAAGATGTGGCGAGTGGTGGGGTCACGTTGGAGGTGGCGAAACTGACGGAGGATTACTTTTTGTATGTGACGGCTGGTGGGGTGAAAGGTGAGGACTAGGGGGACTCTGCCCTTGTTGCGAGTGGGGGGATGGGGAGAGAGAGCAGTGTTGTGGGGTATGGAAGAGACCCTGGTGCGAGCCTCATCTATGGTGGAGGACGGGAACCCCCATTCCCTGAATAATGAGGACATTTCAGATGCCCTGGTGTGGAACGCCTCATCCGTGGAGCAGTAGCGGCGTAAACGGAGGAATTGGGAGTAGGGGATGGAGTCCTTACAGGAAACAGGGTGGGAAGAAGTGTAGTCCAGATAGCCATGGGAGTCAGTGGGTTTATAGTGGATGTCGGTCAGAAGTCTATCACCTGCAATGGAGATAGTGAGGTCAAGGAATGGTAGGGAAGTGTCGGAAATGGTCCAGGTGTATTTGAGTGCCGGATGGAAGTTAGTGGTGAAGTGGATGAAGTCAGTCAGTTGTGTGTGGGTGCAGGAGGTGGCACCAAAGCCGTCGTCGATGTAGCGGAGGTAGAGGTCGGGGATGGGGCCCTGGTATGTATTGAACAAGGATTGCTCGATGTAACCGACAAATAGGCAGGCGTAGCTGGGGCCCATGCGTGTGCCCATAGCTACGCCTTGTATTTGGAGGAAATGGGAGGAGTCGAACGTGAAGTTATTGAGGGTAAGGACCAGCTCCGCTAGGCGGAGGAGAGTGTCAGTGGCTGGGTATAGGTTGCTTCTCTGGTCGAGGAAGAACTGGAGGGCTTTGAGACCATCCAGGTGGGGGATGGAGGTGTAGAGTGACTGGACGTCCATGGTGAAGATGAGGGGGTGAGGGCCTAGAGAATGGAATGCGCGGAGGCGGCGGAGAGTGTCTGAGGTGTCTTGAACATAGGAAAACATAGTAAAATTAGTATGATGACTAGGGTGGGGCAGGGACAGAGAGAGAGGGGATCCAAGGGTTACTTAGAGAAATCAATATTCATACCACTGAGTTGTACATTTTGAATATCTTCCATTCATTTCTTCTAAGTACCGTCTATATCTCTTGTTCCCTATTTCCCTGACTATCAGTCTGGAGAAGGGTCTTGACCTGAAACGTCACCTATTCATTTTCTCCAGAGATGCTGCCTGACCCTCTGAATTACTCCAGCTTTTTGTGTCTGTCTTTGGAGAACTTCAAATTCGGTCTGTCCGAGTAGATGTCTAGGTCAAGTGAGATAAGGAAAAAATGTGTTTGGATTGGTATGGTCAGATGGAGTTTGACTCCTGTTATGATGTTATATCTGTGTACCGGCACTCCTAGATCCCTCTGCTCTACAACACACCCCAGAGCCCTACCACTCACTGTGTAGGACCTGCCCATGTAAGACTTCCCAAAATGCAACACCTCACAATTCTCTGTATTAAATTCCATCAAACATTCCTCAGCCAACCTGCCCAAACGATTTTGTTTCTAAATCCTCAAGGAAATACAATATAAGTGTAGAATAGGAACACAAATAAAGGTTTGCTCGAATATAACTAAAATGAAATGAGACACAATGGGTTCACTTTATGACATCACCAATGGCATGCAATGCTTCAAAAGCAGTTAGAAGAGGTAAGTGTTGCTTCAGAAATAAAAGATAATTAAAGGCCTTGATTAAGACAGATAAATACCTAAGTGATGAGGCCCACATGAATTAGGACATCAGGAGCAATCAATTTTACGCTTCTCTGCCTGTGATCGATTCAATACCAATAAATAGGAAGTTACACAATTGCTGAAATGGAAAATGTAGGTGAACTTTGGCAACAAATACTCCAGTGCAATGCGATGAAAATGTCCAAAATGTGTCTAACCTAATGGTCTGGAATGTTGATGAGATAACATCACATTGGGGGGAGAACTGAAGAAATACAAGGGAGAATCGTCGGAACGTGGCACCCCTGCGTTCCACCAGGGGCGTTGCATAATTGGCAGCCCCTCTAACAGTCTGTTTGTTTTTTTGTCTTTTATTTTATTTTTAATGTGTGTTAAAAGTCTGTGCAAATGTTCTCCGGTTTGTTTTATGTGGGGGAAGAGGGAGGGGGAAACTTTTTTTCAGTTTCTTATCTTGAGATGCGATTAATTTTTGGATCTTTTGGTCACTCTGTGGCCTATCATCAATGATGCTGGAGGCCTCCTCGGACTGACCTTGGGCCCCACCACAGATGTGTGGACGGAACATCGGAGTCGATCCCTTGCTTGGGATTGCTCCAACTGCAGCCTGCGGACTTTACACCGGGAGCTCGCAGCCTCGGGGGAGGCCGTGGATATCGTGAGCTCCAATGTCGCGGAAAGTTCGACCAGCCCCAATGCGGGGTTCGATCATCTGGCGTGGGGGAGTTGCCATCTCCCCAATGCAGGAGATAATCACCTCAATGCGGAGGGCCCGCCGCTGGCTACAGGAGTCAAGAACATCCCGTCAACGGAGGGCTAGAGGCCATGACCGCAGGAGAGGAAAAGGAAGAGATTGAACTTTTTTTCGCTTTCCATCAGTGAGGAGTGTGGAGGTGTCACTGTGGTGGATGTTTATGTTAAAATGTGTTTTATGTGTTCCGTTGCTTTTTATTTGTATGACTGACTTGGCAAATGAAATTCCTCGTATGTTGCAAAACATACTTGGCTAATAAAGTATTATTGTGATTGTGATTGTGAAAAAAGAATGTAATTCCTTACCAAACCGTGGAATAAGCACAAGAATCCTGGGTCACAGAAAGGCCCCGAGTGTGAGACTCGGGGAACAAAAGACAATCACAAACCTAACAGAGATTGATTATCATCTTGAATGCTGATGGGTAGTGCGTGGTGGAAGTTGGAATACTTGTATCTTGTCTTTGCAATTAAGAGTTTTAATAAGTTAAGTATATATTTTACTATTTGTCAATAGTGAGGAACAAGGGATGGCAGACGCTGGAATCAAAAGAAGGCAAGGAGCCAGAGGAAATCATTGGATCAGCAACTATCTGTGGGAGGAAAAGGACCGTCAATGATTCAGTACAGGACACTTGATCCAGAATAAAATAGTAGAAGGCAAGTAGCTGGTATAAAGAGGTGGGAGGAAAGGGGAGGGCAGGTGCTAGCGAGTGTTAGATGGGTACAGGTGAGGAGGAGGTTGCTTGGTAAATAACATTCGGGTGGGGACAAATGTGGAGATAGTAACAGAGGCTGGGAGGTGATAATTGGTGAAGAAAAAGCTGCAGATTCAGGAAGGTAAAGAATGGAATAATGAGGAGGAGTGGTGACAGATTGCAGGATAGAAAGAGAAGAGGATTGAGTTGTAGGGAGGAGAAGGGATCCAATGGCATGGGTGTGTGGGAGAGGGAGGAAAGAAATAGTGAACGGGATTGAAGGTGAGACAGGAAGAGGGGAATGTGAGAAGACCAGGTTAGATGGAACCATTTCAACATTGTCCAATTCCCTGGCCTCCAATACCTCGCCTTTACCATGGAGGTCGACTACAATGTAGATCCAAGCATGTCCCCTCTACTAATAATCACCTCCACTTGAAAAAAAATCACTTTTTTTTCTTGTCCAGAAATTATGGCTCTTAAGGGCATGTCCCACTGTGGCGACCTAATTCGCGAGTTTAGAAGAGTTTGCCCTCGACTCATACTTGCAGCATGGTCGACACGAGGCCCCAGGAGTTCTTTGTAACTCTCCTTCATGCTCGAGAGTAGTCCCCGCGTACTCGAGGCCTCAGCTAGGTTGGGGCGTTTTTTTCAGCATGCAGAAAAATGCCCGCGAGTAAAAATAAAGGTTGCCATGGAAAAAAATCGATATTTTCTTACTCGTAGGTTTAGTCGAGGTAGGTCATAGCAGGCTGTAATGCTATCATAGTTAGTTGAAGTTAATCGAAGGTAGTCGAAGGTAAAGCTCATTAAGAAAAAAAAGGTAAGTAAACCGGAGAGTAATGCTAAAATCCCGCTAAACTTTATTAAAAGTTGTTTGGCTTCTTAAAAGTGTCTCCACTGCTACTTCCCCCCTTCTGCCCCCCTTCTCCCCCCTTCTCCCCCCTTCTCTCCTCTTCTCTCCCCCTCTCTCCCCCTTGCCTCCCTCTCCGCGCACTGTAAAGGACATACTGTAACTGTGCCAGCCGTCTTTAACCTTCCTGTTCATTGCGGGTGTGAATTTCATACTGTGCTCCCCCGCTTTCCCTGGCCCCCGCCTTTGTGATATGTTTGTGTGTGTGCGTGTGTGCAGATGGTCGATCCGGCTCGCGGTTTCAACAAATTCCACAAATTCACAACTCTCTGGGTGAACTGTATTTTTGAAGAAGTGTTTCTTCCTGTAGCTCTCACCTTAAACCAGTGAATTTGATAATTACCTATCTGCTAATGGAGATAGTTTCTCCTTTCATTTCTCTTATCCTTGCTGTGCTAAGATTAACTCGTTTATCCAGCCTCTTCACATAAATAAAGCCCTACAGCCTTGGCACCATGCATGTAAAAATGACCTCTGTGTTGTCCCCAAAGCCACACCTTGCTTCCTCGTGTGATGTCCAGAAGGCAAACTGGATTTTTATAAAACTTAATCTTCCTTGTTTTTATACTCCTTGCCTGTATTTATAAAAGGAACATCCCTGCATTTCCTCTTGAATAACCATCTTAATTTATTATGCCACCTTGAATATTTTTTATTTGTACGCATCCAGGGTTCTCTGATCAGCTTCCCCTTTAAAAATGTGTCATTGTCAATTTTGGTTCTTCACACGACCTGCCAAATACATCCTGTCTTCCTCAGTCGATCTTCCTTAGGTTTTAGGTAACATGTTGAGTTTAGTTTGACTTTAGTTTATTGTCATGTGTGCTGAGGTATAGTGAAAAGCTGTTATGAGATCATAAGGTCATAAGTGATAGGAGTAGAATTAGGCCATTCAACACATCAAGTCTACTCTGCCATTCAATCATGGCTGATCCATCTCTCCTTCCCAACCCCATTCTTCTGCCTTCTCCCCATAACCTTTGACACCTGTACTAATCAAAAATCTATCTATCTCTGCCTTACAAATATCCACATGGTCTCGATAGCCTTCTGTGGCAAAGAATTTCACTGATTCACCACCCTCTGACTAAATAAATTTCTCCTCATCTCCTTCCTAAAAGAACATCCTTTAATTCTGAGGCCATGAAACTTGTCCAAGACTATCCCACTGGTGGAAACATCCTTTCCACATCCACTCTATCCAAGCCTTTCACTATTCTATATGTTTCAATGAAGTTCCCCCTCATTCTTCTAAACTCCAGCGAGTACAGGCCCAGTTCCGACAAATGATATAGGTTCATCATAGGTTAACCTACTCATTCCTGGGATCATTCTTATAAACCTCCTCTGGACCCTCTCCAGAGCCAGCACATCCTTCCTCAGATATGGTGCCCACAATTGTGCACAATATTACAAATGCGGCCTTACCAGCGCCATACTCAGCATTACATCGCTATTTTTGTATAAAAGCCCTCTTTTTTATGGGTTTCAAACAGAACTTTCCTCCGTGAATTCTGAATGCAGACGTCCAGGAACTCCTGCAGCTTACTCAGCACAACATTTCTTCATTTGTGGCTCCGAACAAAAGTGTTGTCTCTCATTTTTACTCACCTTCCACTGAGTTGTCACACGAGGTAAGCAATGTTAATCCAATCAAGCGTAACACAAGCATATGCAGACAATCCTAATTTCATCTTTATTTATTTTGAACTATTTATTGCCCAAACTCCAAATCTTTCTAATTGCAGCACTGTAAAAACGATTTGACATTTATCTGGCTTATTATTGTGCAAATCCTACAGACAATAGACAATAGGTGCAGCAGTAGCCCATTTGGTCCTTCGAGCCAGCACCGCCATTCAATGTGATCATGGCTGATCATCCCCAATCAGTACCCTGTTCTCCGCTATTTTTAAGAGCCCTATCTAGCTCTCTCTTGAAAGCATCCAGATAACCTGCCTCCACCGCCCTCCTAGGTAGGTTCTCTGGATGCAGAAGCAGAGAATTCTACAGACAGGCAGAAAATTCCACAGACTGTGAAAAATAAGAGATGATATTTTTACTCTCACTTGACCACTATTGAGCTAGGGCAAAGCCACCTCCAAATAATCTTCAGGAAATTCAAGAATGTTAAATTCTATCAGCAGCTTCTTAAAATTTAATTTAATATCCACCAATTCCAAGGAATGTGATATATATATATATATATATATATATATATATATATATATATATCTCACTCTAGTCTTGATTGTTTTATCTATATTACTAAAAGTCTCATCTTGACCACTTCCTGTTGCACTGTATATTGATTTTCGCGAAAACGCTGCCACTTACGGATGTGATATTTGGCCATCTTACTCAGAGTCCCCCTCCGCTGCGCAGGACAAGAGGGTTTTTCCCATCGATGAAAAATAAAAGATTTGTTAGTGTTTAAAAAATGTTGTGAATCTCTCTCCTGAAGGCCACGCCACTTCCGGAGGGATTATAAAACCCGGAAGTGTGGAGTTGCATCATCTCTCTGCAAGATGGGGGTGCGAGAGGTCGCAATTCTCAGTCTGAGCTGCGCATAACACTGAACACATGTCTACTAAACTGAGAGTGGTTTTACTGACCTGTCAGTCCCCTTAATGTGGTTTAAAAATGTAGTTTGAAAATGCAAAAGTGTGTTTTGGTTTGAAAGTGCTAAAGCTGTGTTGCCTTTGGTTTGAAAGTGCTGAAGCTGTGTCGTCTTTGGTTTGAAAGTGCTAAAGCTGTGTCGCCTTTGGTTTGAAAGTGCTAAAGCTGTGTCGCCTTTGGTTTGAAAGAGCTAAAGCTGTGTTGCCTTTGGCTTGAAAGTGCTAAAGCTGTGTTGCCTTTGGCTTGAAAGTGCTAAAGCTGTGTTGCCTATGGTTTGAAAGTGCTAAAGCTGTGTTGCTTAATTAAAGCTGTGTTGCCTACTTAAAGCTGTGTTGCCAAATTAAAGCTGCGTTGCCTAATTAAAACTGCATTGCCTAATTAAAACTGCATTGCCTAATTAAAACTGTCTTGCCTAATTGAAAGCTGCCTTGCCTAATTAAAGCTGCTGTGCCAAATTAAAGCTGCCTTGCTTACTTAAAGCTGCCGTGCCAAATTAAAGCTGCCTTGCCTATTTAAAGCTGCCTTGCCTAATTAAAGTTGCTTTGCCCAATTAAAGTTGCCTTGCCTAATTAAAGTTGCCTTGCCTTCTATATAATTAAAAGTCTAATCTTGATCATTTCCTGTTTGCGCTTTATATTGATTTTATTTAAAAAAAACGCTACCATGTACGGCTGTGATTTTTGACCATCTTACTCAGAGTCCCCCTCCGCTCATCAGGTGCCGAGGATTTTTCCCATTGATAAAAGTAAAAGAGTTATTAGTGTTTTAAAAATGTTGAGATTCTCTCTCCTGTCAATCACACCCTTCTGGTGGGAGGGGGGAGGGACTATGAAACCCAGAAGTGTGGGCATGGCTCAGTCTCTGCAAGATGGGGGAGGGAGAGGTCACGACTCAATGTCTTTAGTGGTCTTGCACCCGGTTTGAAGTGGTATGAAACTGCCCTTGAATTTGGTGGCCTTGCACCGTGCTTGAAGTGGTATGAAACTGCACTTGAATTTGGTGGCCTTGCACCCTGCTTGATGTGGTATGAAACTGCACTTGAATTTGGTGGCCTCGTACCCTGCTTGAAATGGAATTTCAAGGAATAGCCGTGAGTCAACTGCCAGCCCACCAGCCGTGAGTGAGTGAGCTGCCAGCACAACGGGCTTGGGTGACTGAGCCCCAGCCCATTGGTGGAGAGGTGGAATATTGCATTGGGGGACCAGCCCTCCCATGTTATGCTGGGTCCCAAAGGGTCCCACTTAGTCTAGTTATGATTATTTGTTTCAATTAACGCAAAATTTTAAATTTTAAACAGAAAGACATCCTTACACTGCTAGACTAAATTGTGCCCAAAAATCTCCTTGTACTTGAGAGTCCTCAAGATGACAACATGAGGAGGAGAACGTGGCAATGTTCTGTCTTCATCCTAAGGGCGGTTAATCAGGGGAGAGGATCTTCTGGCAACAGTGTATAATCTGAGTCAATTTCATTCCACAACTGGTGTGGGGATCTACCTGACTATTGATCAGCAAAACCACAAATGGAGTTATCACATGTGAGTGATACACTCTAACTGATAATTATTTGGAATGGCCGAGTATTCTTTCATTGGTTCTCATCATAAATGCAGAATGGATTTAAATAAGGGTTCCTAATGGAGGTAATTTAATGCATGGAACATTGTGGACACTGTTGGCCTAGTTGTCCAATATGAGTGTCAGAACTTGATTCTAAACCTCCAGCTAAATTGTGTGGACATCATCAAATATACTTTTGGTGCTGCTGTTGTTGCCTGCAAATTCCTAGTCAAACTGTGAATTGGTATCCCTCAATATTTTCATTAATATTTTCTAGTTGGTGCACAAATTCATTATTATATTATTGAAGTATACAAAACACACCAGCAGCGTGTTTGTTTTTCTATTTTTTTTGTTTTTTTAGTGTGTCTTAATGTATGTTTTTAATGTCTCTCGGTGTGTCTTGTATGGGGGGTGGCATGGGGGGGTAAGGGGGAAACCGCTTTGGTCGCCTCCTCCACGAAGAGGATACTTTTTCCATATCGCCTCCCCCGTGGCCTAACATCGAGGATCGGTGCGGCCTTTCCCGCAGATGCGCCAGGGGCTTCAGCTGCGGACGCAGCGAGGATGCTTTCCAAGGGTCGCTGGAGGGGAGTGCTCCGTTCACTGGCATGTGGCAGCCTGAGGCCGCAGTCTGCGGAGCTCCAGCTGGCAGCGTCCGGAGCCTGGGAACCCTCGTTGGGGACCTGGGAGGAGAAGAGCTCTGACCGCCGGTCCGCGGCCTACTTCAACCGCGGGCACAGCCTACTTCTACCGCGGGCGCGGCAGGGACTTACCGTCTGGAGCGGGGTCCCTCGCCTGCGATCCCTGGAGAGGAGCTCCAACTGCCGGCCCTGCAGTCTACGGTGCTTCTGGCTGCAGCGCAGCGCGAACTTTAGATCTTCGACTGCCAGCCTGTGGCCTACACCATCTTGAAGCCGCGATCTCCGTTGTGGAGGCGCGGTCGTCTTTCTTACAGTTTGGCTTTCTTCCCAACCAATTGTTCAAGCGCTTTTGATTGCAACATGCGCCTTAATTTAGTTCAACAAAGAAACTGACAAGTTACTAAAGAACCTTACCTGGACTTACCTTGTCTGAACTTCTGGACGCCTGCAGCGGTGACTGTGGAGGGTTGAGGTCGCGACCATGGAGGGAAATGGAGGAGGACTGGACAATTTTTGTGCCTTCCACCACAGTGATGAATGCTGTGGTGGATGTTTGTGTTAAATTTTTATCGTGTATTGTGTGTTCTTTTTTTAGTGTACCGCTGCTGGCAAATTCATTTCACTTGCACTTTATGTGCAAGTGACAAATAAAACTTGACTTGACTTGACTTGAATAGAGGATTTTAAAACTTGGGGGCACAGGTTATGGAGAGAAGACAGGAAAATGGGGTTGAGAGGGAACGATGGAACAGCCTTGATTGAACGGCAGAGAAGACTTGATGGGCCAAATGGCCTAATTCTGCTCTGATGACCTATGAACTTATGAATTGTAAACTTAATGTGAAGGGGGAAAGCTTTAAGAGGGACCTCAGGGCCACCTTTTCACAGTTTAGTCCGTGTTTGGGATGTTGCCAGATGAAACTATAGAAGCAGATGTAATTTTGATTTTCAAAAGACATTTGGACAGATATATGGATCAGAAGGGATATGGACCGAATGAATGACAGCAAAGCAAATTAGCCCAGAAAACCAATTGCATGGACAATTGGCCTGGACAATTTCAGCTGATAGCCCCGTTTCCATACTGCATTGCCTTTTGTCTCTGCGACTATATTTCAGTTCATGTGTTAAATTTGAAGTAAGAATTTAAGAAAGATTAACAGTTTGACAACCTTTATGGCTTAGAAGTTTCAGAGGTTGTTCATAGTCATCAACATTACCACTACGCTGGATTGAAACATTTTCATCTCGTGTCTGAAAGCCAGGTTGGAAATTAGTTCAAGCCAAAAGAACATAGAAACATAGAAACATAGAAAATAGGTGCAGGAGTAGGCCATTTGGCCCTTCGAGCCCGCAGCGCCATTCAATATGATCATGGCTGATCATCCAAAATCAGTATCCCTTTTCCCCATATCCCTTGATTCCCTTTGCCCAAGAGCTATATCAAACTCTCTCTTGAAAATATCCAGTGAAGTGTCCTCTACTGCCTTCTGTGGCAGAGAATTCCACAAATTCATGGGTGAAAATCCCTCCACACAATTGTGAAATACCTAAATGAAAAGTATCAATACAATTTTGATCATGATCCTCATGCGATCAACCTTGCAACAGAATAAAAGTCCATAACTTTATGCTGTCTATCCATTATGCTCAGTGATGTGCCCAGTGCCAGCTCCACTTAGCTACTGGCTTGTCGAATTTAAACTTCTCCATTCGGACAGTAGAACATGGAACTTTGAGGAAACATCATTATTGTTACTGATAAGAGGTTGCAGGTGTCACTGTATTTGTGTCAGAATGCTTCTGCCCACTGTGACCACCGGTGACCCACTGAGCTTTACCATGCCTGAACCATAGCTAATAAACATCTAGATGCATTGTGTGTTCTTTTTTGCTGCAATAATGACGTGAAAGGTCACGAGAATCATACATCTGGCCAGCTTAGGCGCAAAACATGGACTGATATTAAACCAGGCGTCGTTCGTCTTATGCAATTGGAATGCTCCAATATGACCCAAGGACACACAGAATTGCCATTTGGACCTCGTCTAATTCTTTGGGCTGAGCTGTCTTATGACTTTTACATGTCCAATGGTGCTCTTCATGAAGAGGGTTGGTATATGCACAAAGGAAAGACACAAAATGCTGGTGTAACTCAGCGGGACAGGCAGCATCTCTGGAGGGAAGGAATGGGTGACATTTTGGGTCAAGACTCTTCTTCACTTCTACACATTATGCACAAATGACAATATTTGTCATGACTGAAATGCTGGGGTGAGCGGGAACTCAGATGGTTTCACAGAAATAAAATAATTAGTGATGGAGACACTTGAAGAGTCCATAACTATGGAGCGCACTTTTCTCATTGGTAATGTATTTTATGGTAGGGTCCTTCAATAATTATTAGAAACCCTTATTACCTTGAGTCATAGAATCATAATGTGGAAATAGGCCCATTGGCCCAGATTGCCCACACCGATCAACGTGTCCCATCTATACAAGTCTCACTTGCTTGTGTTTGGCACATATCCCTCTAAACCTGTCCTATCCATGTACCTGTCTAATTGCTTCTTAAATGTCGTGATTGACCCTGCTTCAATAACCTCCTCCAGCAGCTTGTTCCTTGCATCCACCACCCTTCATGTGAAAATGTTCTCTGCATGGAATGACCAGAGAACCTCAGCAAGAAATTGCTTTATTTTCCACTTGGTCTGTACTCAGATGCAACATACCATTTTTTTGTTTTTTTTGTTTTAGTTTTAAGTTTTAGAGATACAGAGTTGAAACAGGCCCTTCGACCCACTGGACCAGCAATCCCTGTACTATCCTACAGATTATGGACTCTTTACAGAAACCAATTAACCTACAAACCTGCAAGTTTTTGGAGTGTGGGAGGAAATCGGAGCACCCGGAGAAAGCCCAGGCGGTGACAGGGAGAACGTACAAACTCCATACTGACAAGCACCCCATCATCAGGATCAAACCTGGGTGTCTGGCGCTGTAAGGAATCAACTCTACCAATAGTATTGATTTATTATTGCCATGTGAACGTGTTACAGGAAAAAAGCTTTTGTTTGCTTTTTTTAAATCAAATCATACCATATATAAAACTACAATCATATGCAAATACAACAGATAGTGGAAAAATAAATATGCTAATAGAGTATAGCTTTACAGCATTGTAGATTTAAAGTTACTAAGAAAAAGTTCACATTTCTGCAGTGTGGCAGGATGGAAGATTGGGACTACTGCCTGGCTTATAGAAGGAGCATTCAGTCGTCTGACAACAGATGAGAGAAGCTGTTCCTGAGTCTGGTGGCATTTGCTTTGCAGCTTTTTTAATCTTCTGTCCAATGGAAAAGGGGAGTGATAAAAGCTCCTTAATTATATTGGTAGCATTCCCGACACAGCATGTAATGTAGCTGGAGACATTGGAGGGAAGGCTGTCCTGAGTGATGAACTGAGCTACATCTCTGCAATTTCATACAGTCTTGGGCTGAACTATTCCCAAACTAAGCTGTGGTGCAACCTGACAGTGTGTGTTTGTTTAAGGTGCATCTGTAGAAGTTGGTAAGACAAGTTGGAAACATACCAACATTTCATAGTTGCCTGAGAGTGTTAGTGGTGTTGATGTGATGTTTTGGTTGTAGCTTCATTGTGGTTGATCTGGAACAAATTGTTGGTAATAATAACCTGAAGTTATCTGCAAACTTGTAGCTGGAATTAGAGCAAAATTGGCTGCACAGTCGTGAGTGCATAGAGAGTATAGTAAAGAACTGAGACCACCTCCTTGTGGGCCACTGGTATTGAATATTATCCTGGAGCATGTATTGTCGCCTATCCTCACTAATTATTGTCTAAGGGTCAGTAAGTCAAGGAAACTGTGGCAGAGGGATGTGCTGACTTTTAGGTTCAGGAGTTCGGAGATGAGTTTGGTTGAGATTATGGTGTTGAAGATGGAGCTTTAATTAATCAATAGGAGACTGATGAAGGTGTCCTTGGTATCCAGATGAGTTTAGAGTCATGGAGATGGCATGTGCTGTGAACCAGTGGAGAAATGTTCCTTTGTCCAGAGCACCTGAATTCTCGGTAAAATTATTTTAAGCAATTTCACAGCGGGAGAAGCACTTTAGCAAGTTTACTTCTGAAAGAACCTGTTCACATTCTCTCAGCAGGAATTTCCTGCCACAGGGTGAACCTTTGATGCAATTGCACCCTAAAATAATATTTATCCTGCATTTCAACACTCTTACCACCCACTGATTCCTGGGATGGCAGGACTTTCATATGAAGAAAGACTGGATAGACTCGGCTTTTACTCGCTAGAATTTAAAAGATTGAGGGGGGATCTTATAGAAACTTACAAAATTCTTAAGGGGTTGGACAGGCTAGATGCAGGAAGATTATTCCCGATGTTGGGGAAGTCCAGAACTAGGGGTCACAGTTCTGGATAAGAGGGAAGTCTTTTAGGACCGAAATGAGAATTTTTTTTTTCACACAGAGAGTGGTGAATCTGTGGAATTCTCTGCCACAGAAGGTAGTTGAGGCCAGTTCATTGGCTATATTTAAGAGGGAGTTAGATGTGGCCCTTGTGGCTAAAGGGATCAGGGGGTATGGAGAGAAGGCAGGTATGGGATACTGAGTTGGATGATCAGCCATGATCATATTGAATGGCGGTGCAGGCTCGAAGGGCCGAATTGCCTACTCCTGCACCTATTTTCGATGTTTCTATGTTTCTTAATGCTGTTGGGCTCTTTTCTGCATTTAGGATTCACAACTGATAGACTCCTTCCAATACCTCCATGAGCAGTCTAGTTAGCAGGAAGCAATTAGTTTGGGACAATTATTAAGCCAGAAGTAGTTTGAATCTACCAGCTACAATCAGGTGGATACAAACAAAGAGCCATTTTGTTTCCAGCTCTAGTAATTATTTAATAGAATCTGTATCGGGAGCTTCACTGAGCATTTGTGCACAGTAGAATTGACAGTGTTTATAGGGGTCTTTTCATCTTGCCAGAAGGTAGCTTGATTACTTGGCCTCATTCCTGAAAAAGATTTCAGCCTCCATGCCTATGGATGTGACAACTTCATTCCTATGTGCTAAACACAGCCATTGTCAATTAGATAATGGTTGCTAAGTAATTAAAAAGCAGAGTCGTCAAATATTCTTCAAAGTGTTTTATGAGATGCAACTTTCAAGCTTCTTGCTGATTGTTCAGGTAGAAATTGTTACGCAGTGTTAGATTCAGGGTTAAATGGCTACAAAGCACACAAGCTTGGTTATTGATTCCACCACTGAGCAACTTTTTTATTTTAAAAAGTGCAATATCCCAGGGGCGGAAATGGCTATCAAAACATGGGGGGGGACACGATTTCTTGGTTGCAGCACGCGCACACACACACACACATGCACACGTGCATACACACACACACACACACACACACACACGAGGCTTCAGAAGCTTCAGCCGTGGGCCCTGTTGGCAGTAACATCGGGAGCTGACCCGGTTGGTGACCGATTCCGAACTCCAGCACTAGCAGCTTTGTCCACCCCGAATCGTGGGGCTTGAATCGACCTGTTCGTGGGGCCTTTCATCGCCCGGCGTGGCTTAAAATCGGCTGCGGGATCTTCCATTGCCCGGCGGGGGCTTCAACATCGGGAGCCTCGATCGCTTCGATCGCCTCGACCGCCTTGACACAGCAGTTTGACTGCCTGACCGCGGGGCGATGGAAGATCCTGTGGCTGATTTTAAGCCGCGCTGGGCAAAGAAAGGCCCCGCGAACGGGACGATTAAGCCCTTAGAAATCGTCTAACCTCAGAATATGACACAGAAGTCTGCAGCCACTGGGAAGTGGAACAAAAAACAAACTGCTCGAGAAACTCAGTGGGTCAAGCAGCATCTGTGGACGTAAAGGAATTGTTGATGTTTCCAGTCAAGACAGGACTTTGAAATTGTGGTTTCATAAATTCATACGTTCTAGTAGCCAATCTAGAATTAGACCATTCAGCCCATCAGGTCTTTCCGCCATTCAATCATGGCGGATCTATCTTTCCCTCTCAACCCCATTCTCCTGGCTTCTCCCCATAACCCCCGACACCCGTACAATCAAGAATCTGTCAAACTCCACTTCAAAAATATCCTTAAAACGTTTGTAAATGTGCATTTAAGTACGTAAGATCAGCAGTTGTTGTCAACTTGCCACCGTTCCTCAAAAGGGTGTAATTTTGGATAACTTTCTTGGGATACTAAAGTATGCAGGTGGTGAGAATTTTGTTTCCCTATCTATGTCAATGAACACAGGATCAGTAATTTAACCTGAGCTTTAAATTTGCATCCACAGTATTTATTATAAAAATGGATGATGGTTTTACAAAGTAACAGAACATTGTTGCAAAAAATAAAGAGCTGGGAGAACCCAATGGATTAGGTAGCATAAGTGAAGGAAATGGATAGACGGTGTTTCAGGTTGAGACTTTTCTTCAGATTGATTCCTTTAGGAAATAGGAGCAGGCAAATTCTAAATAGCCCCTCAGGCCTGCTCTGTCATTCAATAAGATCACGGTTGATCTAATCCTGAACTCTTTTTTTCACCTGTTTAGCACTTCCTAACTGGGAGGCAGCGGTAGATTTGCTGCCTTACAGCACCAGAGTCCCGGTTCGATCCTGACTAGGGACACTGTATGGAGTTTGTACGTTCTCCCCGTGACCTGCGTGGGTTTTCTCCGGGAGCTCTGGTTTCCTCCCACTCTCCATGGACGTAGGCTAATTGGCCACAATAAAAATTGTAAATTGTCCCTAGCGTGTGAAGCGTAGTGTTAGTGTGCGGGGATCACTGGTTGGTGCATACTCGGTGGGTAAAAGGGCCTGTTTCCGTGCTGTATCACTATACTAAACTTGGCCTTGAATATATCTAATGGTTCATTTTTCTTTAAAATAATGAATTTCTCTTCATCTCTTCTGCATTGAGATTCTGAAATTATACCTCTGATGTTAGTTTTTAGCAAGAGGATACTTTCTCCGAGTTCCTGACAAACCCTCTCAGAATTTTATATATTTCAAAAAAAGATCATCTCTTATTCTTCTATAGTCCAATAGTCCAACTGACACAACTTTCTCAATGTTTCCTCATGAAACAATCCCTTCACCCACGGATCAACCTTATTAATCTGTCATATCTATATCAATGAACACAGGATCAGTAATTTGACAAGTAATTTACATCCATGACATTTATTATAAAAATTATTTCAAAAAGAAACAGAAAATTGTAGCAAGAATTAAATAATTTTCCTGCAGTAACTAGACCAACACACTGTGCAGTAATCAAGGTATGGTGTTGCTAATACTCTTTACAGTTGTAACAACATTTCCCTTACTTTTAAATCTTTCAATAAAGGCCAACATTTATTCTCTGTACCATTGTAACAAAACTTCCCTTACTTTTCAACCTTTCAATAAAAGCCAACATTTTAGTGCTCTTCCTCATTATTTGCTGTACTTGCATGCTAGCTGTCTATATCTCATGCACAGATATACTTTTCCACTTCAATATTCTGCAGTTCTCCTCAAATGTTCAAAAAAATCTTTGACATAAAATGTTTGCGCCTTACTTCCTGCCTTCCTTTTGCCAGAACTAATCATCTATTTGCCTGCTGGGCAACCATACGCACTTCTCTGTTGCTGGTCACACATAGGTTGCCTCCTGATGGTGATTCCAAATCCTGATGTTTCCAAATCACATCAGAAAAACATGCAAAAACCATATCAAACCGAAACATTGCCTATCCAGGTCCTCCAGGGATGCTGTCAAACCTGCTGTTCCTCCAGCACTTTGTGTCTTTTGCTCAAGATTCCTGCACCTGCCGTTCAACACAGAACTTGACTAATGTTTGTTAGAAGCCAGAGGCAGTTGTTATTCCTTTTTTCTGGATAATGTTCTCATATCTTGGAGTATGTATTGTATTGTATTGTATTGTATTGTATTGTATTGTATTGTATTGTATTGTATTGTATTGTATTGTATTGTATTGTATTGTATTGTATTGTATTGTATTGTATTGTATTGTATGGCTCAATGTTTTTTGAAAATTGAGCACATTTAAACTGAAGGCATCTTCCTTGGAAAATGCCAAACCAGTGCAGCAATTCTTTCTGCATTCTGCACAACTGCAAAAAAACAACAAAAAACAATTTCAACAGACAAGGATCAGTGATTTGTCTGGAATAAATGTTGATAGCATCATTTGTGAAACACACTCACATTTTCTGATTTATAGTGAAAACACACTGCTAGTTTTATGTACAGTTAAATACCTATTGAAGTATTTAGTTCACAGTATTTAACTAACAGTCACAAATTAAATGGCCATTATCACATTACAATAGGGTAACTAATTGAATAGAATTTTGTATGATGCTAAGGAATCTATGCAATATTGAGTAGAACGGTTTACTTTTATGTTAAGTTATGATGCAAGGCTTCGATGAAATATGGACTTTCGTGGGATGGAAAATAATCCAATTGGTTTTGTTTTGTTTAGTTAAACATTTGATTAAACACAAAATTACTTGTTAATTTTGCATTTAATTACATTGCTAAATTATTTACAATGTACAAAATGATCAATATTCCAAGGGAGAGGCATTTTCTGCCTGCACAGCGGAGAGCTGCTGCTAAGAAAACAATGTGAGAAGGTAGAGACTGCGAAGTTTAGAATGGTTTGCACAAGAAATGTCCTTTCTATTCTAGCTACTGACTGACCAGCTGGAATGTTTCCACAATCTCTGCTTTATTTCAGATTGTATCTCTATTTCATTTGATATTCATTCTGCCTCTTCTGGCAATGAAGTAGGATTTTATTCACAATCCAATGTGAATAATTAAAAGCTGAAATTTCTATTAATATTTAGAAGAAAACAAAACATGAGATTTTGTTCCATAGAACATAGAACATAAAACAGGACAGTATAGTACAGGAACAGGCTGTTGTGCACACAAACTGAACTGAACATGATGCCAAGGTAAATTCATCTCATCTGCCTACACATGTTCCACATCCCTCCATTCACTGTACATTCATGTGCCAATTTTTGTATGAAAGTAAAAAAAGACACAAATGATGGTATAATTTAATAGATCATGTGAGGCTTCTTTCTTCTGCCATATAAATGTTTATTTTAGGCTATGTTTTGCTATCCATCTACTGAAATATGACAATATTATATCCTGACTGACCCTACAGCTGCTGTTAAAATCCACTAACAAGTTCATTACTTTCTTAATTATTTCTATTTGTATAAAAAAATCCTATAATTCAACCTACAATTATGTATTGATTTTTAGCAACAATATGATTATAATCACCTTGACATTTCACAGGTACAAATATATTTTAATGCTTGTAAAAGTACTGTATTTAGGTAACATTTAGGATTTGTGTCAAAGAGATTCAACTGCTTCTGGCAGCAATGTGGTCTGTATAAAATGATGAGGTCTATGCTTAAGACCTTGTCAGAGCACAGTCCTTGATCTGTTTAATCAATTGACAAATAATATAGTACGAGATTTTGCTCTTGCTGTTTTAACTACATAAAATGCAATGTATGTTTCAGATTTTTGTAAATACCAATGTTTTAAAATATATATATCCAGAACCCCGGTGGCTGATTGCAAGTTATGTGTGAATAAATCTGTACCCATTGGAGCTGCATGTTTTCTTTTCTCTCAAGAGAGAGTAATGGCGGATTTAGGAAGGATAATGTTTCATGCAGCCTAGGATGCATGAAAGGAATGACTCATGGGGCTTTTTGCTAGGTATTCATGACATTCAATAGAAGAGCACTTTCACCAGAGAGCTAAAACATGTGTTTAAATGGAGACTACTAAAATAATGGCAACAAGAAGCCTAGAGCAACAGAGAAACCGCTCAGTTATTAATGAATGATTAATATAAAAAGACACATCAACAAAATACCATTCGTGATAAGAAAATTGCACAAAATATTCAGTTACAAATTACATATCACTCACATTGAAACAGATCTCCATTATAACAGAATACAATTATATGTGCTAAATACATGGACAAAATAGTCAATGATTGCAGCCATTGACCTTTTTTTAATGTGTGTTGCACTGTGGCAATGTAGGTGGCAAATGGTACAGAATTACAAATTAATGTAATTTAAGTCTATAAAGCTCTAACACAGCAATGGTTAATACAACAATCTATTAAAAGATCTACCACTCAGTTCTGTTTAAGAAGGTACTGCAGATGCTGGAAAATCGAAGGTACACAAAAATGCTGGAGAAACTCAGCGGGTGCAGCAGCATCTATGGAGCGAAGGAAATAGGCAACGTTTCGAGCCGAAACCCTTCTTCAGACTTATAGGGGGTGAGCGGGGGGGGGGGGGAGAAGAAAGAAAAAGGATGAGGAGGAGCCCGAGGGCTGAGGGAGAGATAGGAAGGGGAGGAGACAACAAGGGCTAACAAAATTGGGAGAATTCAATGTTCATGCCACCAGGATGCAGACTCCCCAAGCGGAATATGAGATGCTGCTCCTCCAATTTCCGGTGTTGCTCGCTCTGGCCATGGAGGAGGCCCAGGACAGAGAGGTCGGATATGGAATGGGAGGGGGAGTTGAAGCGCTGAGCCACCGGGAGGTCAGCTTGGTTAATGCGGACCGAGCGGAGGTGTTGGGCAAAATGATCGGCAAGCCTATGCTTGGTCTCACCGCTCAGTTCTTATGGTTATAAATACGATACGATAGAACTTTATTTATGCCCGGAGGGAAATTGGTCTGCCAACAATCATAACACACAAGATACACAAAAACTTGAAATTAAAATTAAATTAGAAGTGAAAGAAAAACTTCTAAACACTACATATGCAAGCCACCAAATATATCCATACAACTCAAAAAGTGCATTATTAGATAATTTAACAATTTAACATATATGAAATGATACAATTAAATGTATCATTTTTGACAATGTTTATGTATGGCTATCAAATCTTTTAGTTATAAGTTCGTCTGAACTGATATTTCCGTACCTGCAAATGTGCCTTTGTCATCGCTGAAGGCCTGGATAGAGTGGATGTTTCCACTGGTGGGAGAGTCTAGGACCAGTGGTCATAGCCTCAGAATTAAAGGATGTTCCTTTAGGAAGGATATGAGGAGGAATTTCTTTAGTCAGAGGGTGGTAAATCAGTGGAATGCATTGCCATAGAAGGCTGTGGAGGCCAAGTCAATGGATAGAAACATAGAAACATAGAAAATAGATGGAAGAGTAGACCATTTGGCTCTTCGAGCCAGCACTGCCATTCAATATGGTCATGGGTGATCATCCAAAATCAGTACCCTGTTCCTGCTTTCTCCCCATATCCCTTGATTCCGTTAGCCCTAAGTGCGATCTCTAACTCTTTTGAATACATCCAGTGAATTGGCCTCCACTGCCTTCTGTGGGAGATAAATCCACAGATTCACAACTTTCTGAGTGAATTATTTTTAAGGCAGAGATAGACAGATTTTTGATTAGTATGGGTGTCAGGGGTTATGGGGAAAAGAAAGGAGAATGGGGTTGAGAGGGAAAGATGGAACAGCCATGATTGAATGGTGAAGCAGAGTTGATGGGCCGAATGGCCTAATTCTGCTCCTGTCACTTATGAACTTACGAATTTACCATTTTACATGGACAGTTCAACCATCAACAATTGAAAAGTGCCCGGTTCCAGATTTGCTTTTACTTTCTCACAAGTTTTCTATGACAGTGTATTTGCTACAGTATTCTGCCTCACAGGATTCTGTACTTAATAGAATAATTCAAGTGTAAAAATGTTTTCAAATCATTGCATTTTCAATTATGTAGCTGCTACCTGCAGAACAGTCAACCTTAGCTTAAAGTTGCCACCAATGGTGTAAACCAAGACCAGAGTAAAAGACATGCATACCAGAAGCCTCTGAGATTCAGTAATCCCAGACATGACGCCTTGACCCTCTTTAACTATCTGCACACTCTTTTCCCCACTTCAAAAACCTTGCACAATTGAAAGCTCATGACTTCCATCCGTTACATAGGTAATGATCTCACCCATTTTATGTAACATCATAATTGTTTCTGTGAATGGTAATATTTGAGGAAGGATTCCCCTTACATAGCTTAAAAGTCCTTAATTGTTGTTCAGTGCTATGTAAGTACTTCCTTTTTGTGTGATAACTGGTGAAGGTGGTTAAAATTGTGGCCGACCTTGATAGAAACGCAATGCAACACCATAAAATAATAATACAACTTTATTATTTTGCTGATATAATAAAGTTCAGCAATATTATTTGACCCTCTTGTATTCTTTTCCAAGTGAGGTTTCTGCTAAGTCAACCCCAGGTTGATTACTTAAGTCTGCACAGATGCATATTTCAGCCATGAATTTTGCTTCTGTAATCAGCTGAGTCCTTCAAATCATCCGGATTCCTCCCAAAGACATGCAGGTTTGAAGGTTAATTGGCATCTGTAAATTGTCCTTTACAGTATGTGTGAAGAATGGAAGGGAAAGTAGGATAACATAGAATTATGGAGAGTTAGATTTAGCTCTTAGTGCTAATGGAATCAAGGGATTTGAGGAGAAAGCAGAAACGGGGTAGTGATTCTGGATTGTTCAAGAAGGAACTGCAGATGCTGGAAAATCGAAGGTACACAAAAATGCTGGAGAAACTCAGCGGGTGCAGCAGCATCTATGGAGCGAAGGAAATAGGTAACGTTTCGGGCCAAAACCCTTCTTCAGACTGATAGGGGGTGACGGGGAGAAGTAAGGAAAAAGGAGGAGGATGAGCCCGAGGGCTGGGGGATGGGAGGAGACAACCCGAGGGCTGAGGAAGGGGAGGAGACATCAAGGGCTAACAAAGTGATTCTGGATGATCAGCCATGATCATATTGAATGGTGGTGCTGGTTTGAGGGGCCGAATGGCCTACTCCTAGACTTATTTTCTCTGTTTCTATGTTTCTAATTAATGTGAATAGTTGCTTGATAGGCAACGTGAATTAGTATAGTCTCAGTGGGCCATAGGAGCCGTTCCCATGCTGTATCTTCAAGACTAAAATTTGGACTAAATCTTATAATGTGAGTGGCAGGTACTGCTCATCGTCAATGATCCATTTTGAGTCATTTTAATCTATAAGTAGTCATGAGTCTAATCTTCTTTGCAGACCACCATTGATGGAGTTTAGTGAGTTGAACCTTCATCAACACCCTATTATGTTCTAACTTTCACAGCAATGCCTCCACCCATGGGTCCAGAGCACCCTAATTGTTTGTTAAAAAAAACAACTTTTTTTCAGTTTCCTACCTTGCCGGATTGCAATTTTTTTCTAGGTCGCATTGCCGGTCACTCCACGGCCTACCATAGATGGAGCTGGAAGCCTTGCTTGAGACTGACCTTGAGCCCCAACACGGGGCATGGAGTTAACATCAGAGTTGATCCCCTTGCCTGGGATCGCTCCAAACGCGGCCTGTGTACAACGAGAGGTCGTAGTCTAGTCGGGAGCTCCATTGATGCAGAGGCGCGACCAGCCCCGACGCAGGGTTCGATCGTCTGGTGCGGGGGAGATGACAACCCTCCAATGCAGGAGCTGATGACCCCGATGTGGAGGGCCCAAATGCCGCCAGCTACGGGAGTCTAAATTGTCCCGTCAACGAGGCCCCCGACTGTTCGAGGCTTCTGACCGCGGGAGAGCAAAAAAGGGAGGAGGCTTTTTTTTTCACTTTCCATCACAGTGAGGAATGTGGAGGAGTCACTGTGGTGGATGTTTAGGTTAAAATGCATTTTATGTGTTCCGTTGCTTTTTATTTGTATGACTGACTTGGCAAATTAAAATCCTGGTATGTTGCAAAACATACTTGGATAATAAAGTATTATTGTGATTGTGATTGTGATTGTGATTGTAGCAAACAATTTACAGCTTCTGCTTCCAGGTTTATATTGCAACTACATGAGAATGAAAATAAAACATTGGACTAAAGATAGAGTACTCCAAGTGCTTTTAATATTTATTTTTGACTAACTCAAAAATTATTAAATGTTAATCTTTTAATTTTCTTGAATCAGTTTCAAGATCAATTTAATGTCAAGGATTTGCCCTCAAAAACTCTTTAAATTATGCAACTGCGGTGAGATAAAATATAGTCCTATACTCTCAAATGCATTGAGCAGTATGTTTTAAAATCTTGTGAAAGTGTTAAATGGGTAATTAGTAACTTTGCAAACCATTTGCTATTTCTGATTTTATTTCAACTGACTTTCCTGCTGATTCGCCATTACTCATTAAACACTATAACAGAAAGTCAAAATCTATCTTATTAATTTTAAAACTCAAGCTTACTATTATGAATTTGAGTCTGCTATAGATAACTACTCAGGCTCAGTGGTGTCAAGAACGACTGGAAGTGGTTTTATTCATTGTGGAAGTTGACTCATGCTGACCTAAATTTTTCTATCAAACTGTGGAAGTAACAATGAAACTCCCTCATGGCATAAACTGAATGTGTGTGCCTCTTGCATTGTTGAATGTTTGTGAATTTCTCCATTCTCTTTGACAGCATGCTAAATTACTGAAAGATGAGGGAAAGAAGTTTGGGTGAATCATTAAGGTGCCTTAAGGTGAACATCCTGTCATAGGAAATATGTTGTTGTTATAGGAAAGATGTTGTCAAGCTGGAGGAGGTACAGAGAAGATTTATGAAGATGTTGCCAGGACTAGAGGGTCTGAGCTAAATGGAGAGGTTGAAACTTGCTATGCAAATGGTGGGATATGGCATTTAATAATGTAGTCACCCACCTTCACCATGAGAAGTCTATGAATATGATGTGACGTTGCAGGCAAAACATCCGGTTCTGAAGCTTGAGATTGGCTCCCACAGTTTTCTCTTCTCAGTGGATGGCTTTGTGGTGCTGGAATTCAAAAGGGGAGGCTGCTGGTGCCCTGCAGTAATGGGACATATATGCTAGTCCACATTACCTGCATCAAGGCCTCCAGTGCAGAATCAGAAAATCGGGGAACCCACTAATTCCTTTGTAATCAGCTAATGTTCCAGAAAATTACAATTCCAGATTCAAGGACAGTTTCTTCCCAGCTGTTATTAGGCAGTTGAACCATCCTATCATCAACTAGAGAGTGGGCCTGAGCTACTATCTCCCTCATTGGAGAGGAATAGATCGGGTCAATGCACAGAGTCTCTTGCCCTGAGAAGGTGAATCGAGGACCAAAGGACATAGGTTTAAGGTGAAAGTATAAAGATTTCATAGGAATCTGAGGGGTAACTTTTTCACACAAAGGGGATGGGTGTGGAATAAGCTGCCAGAGGAGTCAAGTCAAGACAACTTTATTTGTCACATATACATACAAGATGTGCAGTGAAATGAAAGTGGCAATGCCTGCGGATTGTGCAACAACTACAGAACAGAATAGAACAGAATCAGTATTTACATGTAAGAAAATATATATATTTTAAAAGACAGAACACAACAGTAAATTAGTACAGTAAATTAGTCCCTGGTGAGATAAGAGTTTACAGTCCTGATGGCCTGTGGGAAGAAGCTCTGTTTTATCCTGTCTGTTTTCACAGCCTGACAGCGGAGGCATTTGCCTGACCATAGCAGCTGGAACAATCCGTTGCTGGGGTGGTAGGGATCCTTCATAATGTTGCTGGCTCTGGATCTGCACCTCCCGGTGTATAGGTCCTGCAGGGGGGTGAGTGTTGCTCCCATTGTGCGTTCGGCCGAACGCACTACTCTCTGCAGAGCCTTCCTGTCGTGGGCAGAGATGTTCCCTAACCAGATTGTGATGTTGCTGGACAAGATGCTTTCTACAGCCCCAGAGTAGAAGCACTGAAGGATCCTCAGAGAGACTCTGAATTTCCTCAGCTGTCTGAGGTGGTAAAGGCGCTGCCTTGCCTTACTCATCAGTGCAGCAGTGTGTGTGGTCCATGTCAGATCCTCTGTGATGTGAACTCCCAGGTATTTAAAGCAGCTCACCCTATCCACAGTAGTCCCATTTATCTCCAGTGGCGTGTACGTCCTCGGATGTTGTGCCCTTCTAAAGTCCACAATCAACTCTTTAGTTTTTGTGACATTCAAGAGGAGGCTGTTGTCCTGACACCAGAGTGCCAGATCAGTCACCTCCTCCCAGTAGGCTTTCTCATCGTTATCGGAGATCAGGCCCACCACCACAGTGTCATCAGCAAACTTGATGATGGAGTTGGAGCTGAACCTGGCCACACAGTCATGTGTGTACAGGGAGTGCAGTAGGGGGCTAAACGACGCAACCCTGGGGGGATCCTGTGTTCAGGGTGAGGGGATTGGATGTATGTCTCCTCATCTTGACCACCTGGGGCCTGGCAGTGAGAAAGTCCAGGACCCAGGCACACAGGGGAATGTTCAGCCCCAGTTTTAGCAGCTTCTCAGCAGAGAAGGTAGTTGAGACAGGGACTATCCCAACGTCTTATGAAATTGCCACATAAAGCTGTCAATGGACATTTTTAAGGCAGTGATTGATAGACTTGATTAGATCATAAGATCATACGTGATAGTAGAATTAGGCCATTCGGCCCATGAAGTCTTCTCTGTCATTCAAACATGGCTGATCTATCCCTCCGTCCTAACCCCATTCTCCTGCCTTCTTCCCATAACCTCTGACACCTGTACTAATCAAGAATCTATCTATCTCTGCCTTAAATATATCTACTAACTTTGACTCCACATCCTTCTGTGGCAAATAATTCACGGATTCACCACCCTCTTACTGAAGAAATTCCTTCTCATCTCCATCCTAAAAGAGCATCCTTTAATTCTGAGGCTATGACCTCTAGTCTTAGAGTCTCCCTCTAGTGGAAACATCCTCTCCACATCCACTCTATCCAAGAACAGGTGCCAGGAGTTATGGGGCGAAGGCAGGAGAATGGGGTTGAGAGGGAAAGATAATCAGCCATGATTGAATGGTGGAGTAGACTTGATGGGCTGAATGGCCAAATTATTGTCCTGTCATTTATGAACTTATGAACAAATTAGAAGTTATTAAAATATCTTTGCATTAACCACCACAAAGTGCAGATAAACTCCAAACAAGGCTACCATTCAAACAGTAGCATTGCACAATTATCCTTTTTGGTTAACAAGTAACAGCTTAGCAGAAAATGAAGGTGAATAATATGGTAACCTCATTTAAATATTTTTTGTGCAAAACTGAATGATCATTCTGGGATTTTAAATTGCAAGGCTTACTAAAAATGGCAAAAAAGAAGCAATTTTCACACCATTATGTGAAATAATCAAGCAGTTGAAGTTGTTCTACACTTAATAAACATTTTATGAAATAATTAATAGCTAATGCACAATTAAGTCTACAAATTAAATGTAGTATTGCTGCGACTGTTAATGGTAATTTAGTTTTGGAGTTCGAACAAGCAGACGTATTCCCAAAGCTAGAATTCTTTTGTTACATGAATTTTAGGCCGACGCATTAAACATTAGCATATTATCTGACCTCTGACAATCAATCCATCGTATTTTTACCTTATTTTTTTATAAAACTCACATGAAGAGTAGTAAAGAAAAGCTTAAAATTTAGCACAATAGATGGTCAACCAAACGGGAGGGATGTGAAAAATCTGCATCTCTTGGTGACGAGGAGGCATCATGACAATTCTTTCATGTTGTACGAGTGGATAGCAAAAAACAAGGAATGCTGGTGAAAAACAAAAATGATTGATCTGATCGACTAAAAGTAATACATTTTTGTACAGGTTAGACATTGTGGTGCAGAATAATATCATGAATAGCTAATACAGTCATGCTCAGGTTAAGTAGAAAAATGACTTTTGTGGGGTTTCTTTAAAGTTGTCATCATCAGTGCGTAGAGGAGTGTGTCAGTGATGTAAAAGTAAGCATGCAGGTAAAGCAGGCAGTGAAGAAAGATAATAGCATGTTGGATTTCATAGCGAAAGGATTTGAGTATAGGAGCAAGGAGGTCCTACTGCAGTTGTACAGGACCTTGGTGAGACCACACCTGGAGTATTGTGTGCCGTTTTGGTCTCCCAATTTGAGGAGGGATTTGCTATCGAGGGAGTGCAGCGTAGGTTCACCAGGTTAATTCCCAGGATGACGGGACTGACATATGATGAAAGAATGGATAGACTGGGCTTATATTCACTGGAAAGGGGATCTTATAGAAAACATACAACATTCATAAGGGATTGGACAGGCTAGATGCAGGAAAAATGTTCCCCATGTTGGGGGAGTCCAGAACCAGAGATCACAGGTTAATAATAAAGGGTAGACATTTAGGCCTGAGGTAAGGAAAATCTTTTTCACCCCGAGTTGTGAATCTGTGGGATTCTCTGTTACAGAAGGTCAGTGGAGGTCAATTCACTGGATGTATTCAAGAGAGTTAGATATAGCTCTTTGGGCTAATGGAATCAAGGGATATGGGGAGAAAGCAGGAATTCTGGATGATCAGCCATGATCATATTGAATGGTGGTGCTGGCTCGAAGGGCCGAATGCCCTACTCCTGCATCCATTTTTTATGTCTCTATGTTTCTCTCTCCTGTGTGCTAATGAGGCAGAGGATTCAGTGAAGAGAGAGATCATCGAATCCTGTCGAGCATTCAGTAAGGTCATCAAGGGTACATCCAGCTTTGTGCATTGTCGCCATTAGTGGGAAGCCAGCAATCACAGGTTAGATGTTTTGGCTTAATAATTTTGACCTGAAATGTGCCCACACAACACTGCTCTTTGATATATTGCCTCAACAGAGGGCTAACATCAGTTAAATGTAGCCCACTAAACTAAACTAAACTTAACTTAACAACTAAATTAAACATCAGTTAGAGGTAGTCAACATTTCTGGGAGCCACCCTATATCTCTGAAAGAGAAGGTATATTATGGCTGCAGCAGGTGCTTTAATGTTAGTTAGCTTAGTTTATTATCAAGTGTACCAAGGTACAGTGAAAAGCTTTTGTTGCATGCTGAGCAGTCAGTGGAAAGATTATACATAATTACAATTGAGCCATCCACAGTGCACAGATCATGTTAAAGGAATAACATTTAGTGCAAGATAAAGTCTTGTAATGTCCGGTTAAAGATAGTGTGGGGGTCTTCAATGAGGTCGATAAGTGGACCAGGACCATTCTCTAGTTGATGATAGGATGGTTCAGTTGCCTAATAACAGCTGGGAACAAACTATCCCTGAATGTGGAATTGTAATGTTCTGGAATTGTAATGTACAAGGGAATTTGTGGGTTCCCCAGTTTTCTGAATCTGCACGGGAGGCCTTGATGCAGGAAATGTAGACTAGCGTATATGTCCCATTTCTGCAGGGCACCAGCAGACACCCCTTTTGAATTCCAGTACCACAAAGCCATCTAATGAGAAGTGAAAACTGTGGGAGCCAATCTCAGGCTTCCTGTCCTGATGTTTTGCATGCAACATCACAGCGCATTCATAGACTTCTCATGTTGAAGGTCAGTGAATACATTATTAAATGTCATATTCCACCATTTGCATTGCAAGTTTCAGACACTGTTCAAGTTTCACAAAGAATCTCCCAATCAGAAATTGTACCTAACATATTTGTTTCATCATATCATCATACAACAGTTTGTATTACAGCCCCGTCAAAAGCCATTGACTGTTCAAGTTTTGCAGAAGCTGATCAGACTTCCAGCATGCATATGTTGTTCTACCTTAAAGTGCTGGAGTAAATCAATGGATCAGGCAGCAGCTGTTGAGGGAATGAATAGGCAATGTTTTGGGCTGATATCCTTCTAAGGCTCCCAACTCGAAACGTCACCTATCTACTGTATTCCCTACACAGATGCTGTGCCTGACCAGTTTATTTATTTCAGCACTTTATGTTTTACTCAAGTTTCCTGCATCTGCGGTTCCTTGTGTCCCTATTGTCCTGGCACGCCTGCTCCAACATCCACCATAGTACTTGTTCATAGCAGTGTTCAATGAGACTGCAGGGAATCTTGGAAGGCCAACAACCTGACCTCCAAAAGATTACTAGAATTCTCGACACCACGCCAAATCCACAACAGGACTCTGGATGACAGTATTTTTTATAACACCTGTGGCACTTTATTCTACCTCTGTGTAGGAAAGAACTGCAGATTGCTGTACCAGCGTGCAGACATTGGTGCTCCTTATGCTCAGGCTCCCATGACCCATTACATTGCAACATTTTATGATCTCTGTACATCTTTTGAACAATGGCAGTCATTTTGACCAGCGGGGGAATACGTTTCATAATATCTTTATGTTTCAGGGGCACACTTTAGGAGTAGTGGTTGGAAGCATGATTTCCGCTGCACTTCTGCAATTCTAATTTGTGACTGAGGTCAAACACTGTATTCTTTGGATTATTCTGGTGAAAATAATTAATACAGCACAGAATGAGGGTCATTTGCAAGACCATGTGGGTATTTATGCAATCTGCTTATTAAAAGAGACTTCTTCATTTCTAAAAAATCTCACCACCGCCTCTGCACCAATTCATCGTGGTACGACAAACATGAATCATCCTTAACACAAAACAAATACATTGAAAGCAGGTGAATGGTTGCACTTCAATGGATTTTTTTGGAGTTATTATGTTATGGAAAGCTGATTGCTTCTGGAAGCTTTGAGCTATTGCCATCAACATCAATTTATTTTAAACAACCCTGAAGAACAGGAAATTCCCAGAAATTACAGAAAATCCTCAGGGTACAGATTGACTCCCATATGCCCCATATATATATAACCACTATGGTGACAGAATGTTACTGTTTTATGAGTTGAAAGAAAACAGAAACCTATTTGTGCACCAGATACCATTGAATAATGAACAAAAGCAATGTGATCAGCATTTTTCTGTTTTTATTGTTTGAGTTGACTGAAATTATACAAAGGGAAGGTTGATAACACTGATTTTTATAATGGTGTTTATCATGCATTGTATTGGGACCAAGACTATTTTCTTCTCCCCTATACTATCATAAATCTGATGCAATAAGCTCTTTAAAGCAGGAATGTCACACTGGCTATTTTCTGTGTGAACAAAAGCAACAAATGCAGCTTTTCTTTCTCAGCAGTGAAAATCACCAGAGGTGAGGTTCAATCTGAAGTAATCATACTGTATCCTCATGGTTCATCCGAGGAAGGAGTGGAGGCAAGGCAAGACCTCTGATTAATTCTAACGGGATTTTCTTTGGATGCAATTTTTCCTAATTTCTTCAAAGTGACAGATACCAGCTATTGCAAAGAACTTTGTCATCAAGACCTATGTCTGGTAGAACTATCTCAGATGAAATTTAAGACCTCGCTAATTTTTTTCAATAAAGGCTGTCAGTTCCAATCCTCAAATAGGTCTTCATCTTTTCTAGTCCTCCCTGTCAAGAATACTCCATATTCTCAGAAGTGGAGGTTGTTGGGAACTCATCTGATACTGTGGTTATCCATTGACAAAACTGGATTAAGCTCAATTTTTGCTAACGGTTATCCATTGGAACTACTTTAGGTACTGCACGGAAACAGGCCTTCCGGCCCACCGAGACTGTGTCAGCCAACCTTCACCCTGTACACAAACCCACACACACTAGGGACAATTTTTACAACTTTTTACAACTTAATGAAGCCAATTAACCTACAAACATGTGCATCTTTCTAGTGTGGACAAAACCGGAGCTCCTCGAGATAACCAATGCTCCTCCTCGTAGATCAGCTTGTTTTGGCATTCAGTACCTGTGCATTGAAATGAAGATGTTAGGGACAAGATGGAAGTTTGATGAGCTCTTGCTTTGTCACGTAACACACTGTGTACATGTAAATTGTTCTATTTTATACGCTGGAAATAATTAGTTCACTTTCAGACTGATGTCTTTCATCAAAGCTGGAAAAAGCAAGAAAAGAGATAAAGCAAGTTTCCTTTTTTCAGAGAAAAGAAGATCCATGAATAATGAAGGATTGTGACAAAAATGGTACTGTTGGTATCGATTAGTGAATGATGAAAGGTATCTGGGGGAGATACAATAACGGAAGAGGACAGGGTAAAAAGACCGAAGGATAAAATTTGTTATACAAGGCTGGGATACATGGCTAATTATACAATATTGTTGAATTCAGTGTTGATTCCTGAGGCTGTGAGATGCCTAGATGAAGGCGACCCTTTGAGCATATATTGACTTTCTTTGGAATAATGTACAAGGCCAAAAACATAAAGGTCAAGGAATTAAAATAAAGGGCAGCTGGAAGCTCAGTGATATCCTTGCGGGCTGAGCGGGAATGTTCTGAAATGAAGATGCGGCCATGCCATGAATTCCAATTATGAAGTACTAAATTAGAAGCAGCACCTGAAATAAGTTTTTATTTTGCTTTATTGAGTGCTTAAAGTATTTTCTCAGACTTTAAAGTCTTCATAGTGATTTAAATATATATATATTTGAATTTTAAAAATTTGCTCTTTATCGGAGACTTTAAAAACAGTTCAGAGGCTTTGAAAGTGGATTGGGATTGGGCATGAAACCTTCTGAAGAAGGGTCTCGATCAGAAATGTCACCCATTCCTTCTCTCCAGAGATGCTGCCTGTCACGTTGAGTTACTCCAGCTTTTTGTGTGTATCCCAGGTATGAAAGATCAGCTTGATTAGTCTTCTATATTCCAATCAACTAAATGCAGGCAGGGTGAATACACAGGCCATGATGTCAGGCTGGGATCAGATCCAATATTTCATCACCCATTAATTTATGTGAACCTAAAACAGAAAATTAGTGTACTTTTTCAAATGGCAAGAAGCCAGGACTGATAGAAAACAGAATTAATGGTTAGTATATAGAAAGCACTCCAAGCTAGCAGATAGATACAAAATTAATTAGAGGTTTGTGGACGGTTTGTCTTCATTTCAAGAGGACTGGGTTACAAAGGAGTGGAAACAATGCTACAGCAAGGCTCGTCAGATTCATTCTATTTGGAATCTGAATGGTGTAAAGGCTATGATGTTGCCTCAGACTTCATTACGAAATTCCCAGGTTAAATTAGGCATGCATTTGCATTGAAACCATTTATCCAATGCATGTATCAAAACAATATCGAGATAAATGCAAATGTTACTGGATTGGTATCCCTGGAAATATGTAGAAAAATTTGGTTATTTTTAAATTAAATGCCGAATGTTCCCATATTTAAAACAAAATAATATTCATCAATAATACATAAGGAGTAATGACAGGTCTACTTCTAAATATATTATGATGAATTGAAAGATTGGTAGTCATAATCATGAAAAATTACACTAAAGAAAATTTCACGGTAAAATACCCCCTATCAATTAATTATGTAGCCATGTGTGGCAAATACCTGGTAATAGATCACAGGGAAGTTCTGGGCAGCTTGTCCACCTTCTTTACTCCGTCAGCTGTAATACAATATAACACTACACAAAATGTAAGACCAGCTGGTATCCTTTGAAGCAGAATTATTTAATAGCCTGCAACAAATCCAACCGACAGCATACAAAGAATGAAATTAAGATAATATTCTGGGAGAAATGAAAAAGACAGCTTAGCTAAGAAAAGGAAAGTGCAAATTTGCCAGTCACTTTCTCAGTTGCTCACTGTATTCCAGGAACCAACATCAGCCATGGAATACATTTGTCAACACTGCATTTCCCAGAAGACCTTAATTTTGTCTTCCCCAGCTTTACTTCACTTACTCCATGATTATATTTTTTTCACCTAGGGGCAGGTAATCCATCAGAATAGCTCAGCCATCGGGTAATGGACCCGCACAATTTTAATTCCATTGAAATGACTGTTCTGGGAGTTGGACTAACTTATTTTTCGGGTATTAGACCATTCCATCAAATGATGAACCATCCACTTTAGATGAATAAACCCAGGTCTCCATATCTAAGTCTCACATTTATTTGATATTGGGATGTCATTTATTTTTTTGCTTTCCCATCTTCTGGTGTCCCAATGAAGAGGCAGTGTGTATTGGGCAAATTCCTTTCCAATTAACCAAAGTTCTTAGTCCTGAGAATTGAATATTGAAAATTCCACATGTTGGCAGTTTAGAAATCTCTACAGCAAGTGTCAGTACCTTTTTTTCCGCCAAGCTTCTATATTGACCCAATCTTTCTAAGTTCTGTGACCTATTAGGTTGTGTGGGAATAATGACAATCCATGAGTCATTTCAGCTAATTATTTCTGTGAACCATATCTTTAATGGACTTTGGAATTGGCGGTGCATCAACTAAAATGGTGAAAATATTTCACGGACAAGTCAAAGCTGTCCTTATGTTTAATAGTTTATGTCTTGTGAGGTTTTGTGAGGCAACAGGGACTTTTCAGCTGATGAAGAAACCTGACGGTGAGATCAGTAAGTTGTGCCCGGGGGTAATCATGGAAATATCAAGAAGAGAATTGACATCAATTCACTGTCAAAAGCAATCTAATGATCTCCACAAATCATAGAAAGTAAGTAGATTATCACATTAACTTATGGCCTGATTAATGTTATATCAATGCCCTTAGTTCATCCTCTTAAACCTCCTCCAATACCTAACTCCTCTCAGCTACTCAGCTTGCAAATGTGCCTTCCTCCCACTTTGTACGTACATTCTCAAATTCCCATCTTTCCAGATTTTACTCCCCACACTCTTAGCCACAATCATCAGCCACTTTCCTCTTTGGTAAATATTATTAATTCAGTTTATTAATTATTAATTCAAGTCTGGGCCGACCAGCAATCCTCGCACACTAACACACAATTGGGAAATCTTTTATAATTTTACCAAGCCAATTAACCTACAAACCTGCACTTCTTTAGAGTGAGGAAGAAAACCGGATCTCCTGGAGAAAACTGGAGAAGGTCACGGGGAGAACATAAAAACTCCATACAGACAGCACCAATAGTTAGGATCAAACCTGGGTGTCTGGCATTATAAGGCAAAGCAACTCTACTGCTGCGCCACTGTGCCGCCCTTTAAATTTAACAAAAAATATCTTCTTTATCTCCTTGTATAAGAATGGAGCATATACCCAGTCAAGATTTTAAAAAAATAGAAGCAGCTCTTCAGAATTACTCATATCTACTGATAAGTGTGATTCTGGTAATAGAATTCAATGCCATCCATTTATTTTGATTTCTACTCCTAACAGGTATTACTGAAGTAGTCATTGAGAGAGTAGCTGTGTTGAGGTCAAAGTGTTGTGAGATGCAAGTGCTGAGGCTTTGTCTTGAGAGGCTTTGGCAAGGTAAGGTAAGATAAGATCTTCTACTCTCTCTGGTATTTTTAGTGGTTTAGTAATTTCCACTCTACTTTAGTTGTTTGCTCCTTCTTCTCCTGATGCAGGATAGCAGGGGGGCTGCCAGTTCCCTGGTGACTGTACCTGTGGGTAATGTATCCAGATGTAGCTCCTTACTGATAGGGAGATGGGGATATGATGTTTGCAGGTAAAGGGACATCTAGCAAGTGTGATAGGGAGAATGCTGGCCCAACATGTTCCTATTAGAATGAAGGGCAATGAGATCCTGAGCTATAGGGAGAGGTTGAGCAGGCTAGGACTTTATTCCTTGGAGATAGGAGGATACCGCTGAATGTTGATTTCTCCAATTTCAAGTAACCTCGGCATTCCCTCTCTCTCCACCCCTCCCCCACCCTAGGCATCCTGCTAATTCCACTGTTTACATCCATATCTCCCTTTCATTATCATCTTTTCCACAGCTAACAATGGACCATTGTGGGCTCCACTTGGTCATAGGTGCCAGCTCTGATTAGTTCTAAACCTTTTTATAACTCTGGTTTACCTCCCCGCTGAGTCTAAAGAAGGGTTTCAACTTGAAACTCCACCTATTCCTTTTCTCCAGGGATGCTGCCTGACCCATTGAATTACTCCAGCATTTTATGTCCATCTTTGGTGTCAACCAGCATCTGCAGTTCCTTCCTATACATGATCTCCTGACCTTGGTTGGTTATTATCCTATTCATCTGTAAAGGGCAATAAACGTCTTACCAAGCAAATGCAGGAGGGTAATGAAAGGGATACCAGTGAGAATGGAAATGGAATCTCTGATTATCCAAATTTCCACTCTACTTTAGTTATGACCCCTTATGAGAACCTGTCTTGAATAACAAATGTCACGCAATATTGACAAAGCTAGTCCCAAAGTTTTTTCCTAAGTTTGTTCATGTCATAGATGCAGAATAAGGCCATTCATCCCATCGAGTCTACTCTGCCATTCAATCATGGCTGATCTATCTTTCCCTCGGAACCCCATTCTCCTGCTTTCTCCCAATAACCATTGACACCATTACTAATCAAGAAACTGTTGATCTCTGCTTTAAAAATACTCAATGACTTAGCCTCCACAACTGTCTATGGCAATGAATCCCACAGATTCACTACCCTCCCCTCATTTTCTTTCAAAAGGTACATCATTTTATTCTAAGGCTATGCCCTTGGGTCCTAGAGTCTTCACAAGTGGAAATATCCTCTTCACATCTATTCTATCCAGGCCTTTTTACTATTTAATAAGTTTCAATGAGGTCTTCCCGCATCCTTCTAAACTCCGGCCTGTACAGGCCCAGTGCCGTCAAATGTTCATCATATGTTTACCCAATCACCCCAGGATCATTCTTATAAATCTCATCTGGATCCTCTCCAACACCAGCACATCCGTTTTAAGATATTGGGCCCAAAACTGCTCACGATACTCCAAATGCAGTCTAACCCATGCTTTAGAAAGCCTCAGAATGACATCCATTTTTTTTATTCTAGTCCTCTTGAAATAATTGCTAACATGACATTTGCCTTCCTTACTACCGATTCAACTTTTTCTGCCCTTCAAAGAACAAAGCCTTTCACAAAGTAGCTGGAATGTTAACCTTGTTACTCTTGGATTTCCTTGTAAAGTCTTTTTCACCATTCCAATGTTCTTGCGTTGCTTTCACTGGCAAGAAATACTAAATCCCTGTGCATAGGTTAAAGTTCAAATGTTCTGCTAAAGCCGCTCTTTATGAGGTATTTACAAAGAAATATTGGCAACTAGCTTCTCCTGAGAATTACAACCCCATGCTCTTGGATTAAATGCAGAAGTCAATGGGCTGCAGAGAGCACTGCATTCTCGACTGAATCTCTTCCCAAAACCCACTTGCTCATAGTTAAAATAAGACTAAAGTACTGTAGATCTACAAACTGGAAACAAAAATGTTGGAAATACTTAGCAGATCTTGCACGTCAGTGGAGAAAAAAAAGCAGAGTTAATGTTTCAGGTTGATGACTATTCACCACCATGAGTAAAAGTTGGAAGCAATACTATTTTATGATGCAGCAGGGAGAGAATGGGGGAGGAAATAGATAAAGGAGATGCCACTGTACACAAGGAGAAAGGATTGATTAAGTGTTAAAATGGCAAATAAAAACTGAAACTTAATGTAAGTATCACACATGTAGTGAGTAAATAATTAATTCCTGGAGATATTTCAATTGGTGTGCAAAACACAAAGTGCTGGAGGAACTCAGCGAGTTTGACAGCATCTGCGGAGGGAATAGACAGGCAATGTTTTGCGTCTGGACCCTTCTTCAGACTGAAGTGCCTCCTCATTAAATTGCAATGGTTTTGAAAGTAAATGTACAACTTTACATGCTGCAACTTGCTGGTGAAGACCCATAGTTCCATGTCAAACTGGCAGATTTTATCCCCATCCATATAGGACAACACAGTTGCACAGTGGTGCAGTTGCTGCATTATAACACCAGAGACCTGGTTTGATCCTGACTATGGATACTGTCTGTACAAAGTTTGTACATTCTCCCCATGACCATGTGGGTTTTCCCCTGGTGCTCCGGTTTCCTCCCATATTCCAAAGACATACAGGTTTGTAGGTTAACTTGGCTTTGATAAAAATTGTAAATTGTCCCTAGAGAGTAGCTAGTGTACGGGGATCGCTGGTCGGGCTCAGTGGGCTGAAGGACCTGTTTCCGCATTGTATCTTTAAACTAATAGAAAGTGCCACTAAGTTCCAGCAAGTAAAGAAGTCCTGAACTTTTTTGTCAGAAACACCCATCTGCATTCTACTGTTGGATTCCTCATGAAGTCCGGAAGGGGAGTGTGAGCTTTCTGTAGCTCCCCAGCAGTTGTGTTAATCTATCTGCCATTGGGATTCCCATCTACACTATCCCATCCCTACTATCTGCCATTGGGATTCCAATTCATTTCAATGGGAAATAACTATGGCAAGAAAGAAAGGCAGGTACTGGGTAATTCACAATGGTTTGAATGAATTGAGCTTATTTACATGTTTTGAATTGATTTTAGATGTTTTGGCCTTTGACATAATTTATTGTTAATGATTACAATTGTTTCAATGACATTTAAGATTTGTTTTAATACTTGTGTACATTTCTGGGCTTCAACACCACATTGCTATATCGGAGACAGATGGCACTCAACAGCATATTGAAACCATGAGGTGCACAGAAGGTAAGTTCACACTAGCACACAGGGCTTGTTAGCGGGAGCACATTCTGGCCCAATGTGTTCTCGGAGAGGTCACATAATATGAAAAATTAAGTGTAGTTGTCCTTTCAGTTTTGATTCAGTGCTCAAAACAGTTGAGCTTCCCCAATGATTTACTCAATAAATATACCAAGCAGTGTGGTAATAAATCGTACAAATCAGAAATCGCAGCTTCCCATTCATGGTTTTCTGCTGAGTTATTTGACTTCAACTGGGCCAGGTGTTGTGTGCTGCAGTATCTATCAATGTTCTCAATGATTAACTCCCATTCCCATACTGACCTTTCTTTCCTGGGCCTCCTCCACTGTCAGAGTGAGGCCCAATGTAAATTGGAGGAATAACCCGTTATATTTTGCTTGGGCAGCTTACAACCCAGCGGTATTAATTTTGATTTCTCTAACTTCAAGTAACCCTTGCTTTCCCTCTCTCTCCGTCCCTCCCCTATCCTAGTTCTCAGACTAGTTTATTGTCACCTTCCCCTCAGCTACTAATGTACCATTCTATATTTCCTTGTACATTATCCCCTTTGATCTGTGTTTTCACATCTTAGCCTTCAATATCTTCATGTCTCTTTCTCCCTCTGACTCTCAGTCTGAACAAGGGTCTCTGCCAGAAATGTCACCAATTCCTTCTGACCAAAGATGCAGTCTGTCCTGCTGAGTTACTCCAGCAATTTGTGTCTATCTTGGTGTAAACCAGCATCTGCATTTCTTTCCAACAAATACTAAGTTGGAAGGTCATGTTGCAGTTATATATGACTTTCGTGAGACTGCATTTAGAGTATTGTATTCAGTTCTGGGCACCATGTTATAGGATAGCCTGTAAATGGTTCACTTGCCATCATGTATTGTCTATCTGCTGACCGGTTAGCATGCAGCAAAATCTTTTCACTGTACCTCAATAATGTCAATAATACTTCTAAGCATAGGTGACAATAAACTAAACTGAACTGAACTACTGGATGGCTTATATAAGAAATGAACAGGAACAATCTGTAGATGGATTCATAAGGGGCAAATGTAAAATGATTATCATAAGATAAAAGATAAATCGTTCTGATCATGTAAAATCTAGGATTATAAAGGATAAGCTTATAAAATTGTCATCACAATGTTGAGCTAAAGTATAAAAATAGGCAAACAAGGGATACATTTATGTATATGTTTTCATCCATTAAATGTTTATCAAACCACATCCAGAGTCCTGTTCCATCAGAAAATCACTTGTAAGAGTGGATTAGAAAATGAATGAGAATAATGCTTCTAAGCATAGGTGGCACAGTGGTGCAGCCGAGAGAGCAGCTATCTCAAATGTTCAGTAACCTACGTGTGATCCTGACCTTATACATTGTCTGGAGTTTGCACATTCTCCTGCTGTCTTGCAGGGGTTTCCTCCCTGTGGATTGATGTTAATTTATTGCCTGCTGTTAATTGTCTCTAGTGTGCAGGTGAGTGGAAAAGTCTGGTAAGAGTGGATGGGAACGTGAGGAGTGAAATACGAGATTAGTATTGAGTTAGTGTCAGCGTGGACTTGATGGGCTGAAGGGCCTGTTTCCAATTTGGATGAGTCCAAGGATGTAAGGTGAGAAGTTAAATTAAAATAGTTTTAATTACCTTAGTGGTAAAGATTTCTAATACTGAAAGAAATTCTGAAAAATTAATATGAACAAGAAAGGAAGTCAAGGAAATGTTTTCAGCCATAGTTTTAGTTTAGAGACTGATTTGATTTACAGCGTAAATCTAACTTTCTGATTTACAGCATGGAAACAGGCCCTTCACCCCACCGAGTCCATGTCGACCAGCGATCCCAGTACACTAGCAATATCCTACACACTTGGGTCAATTTACAATTTTACTAAAGCCAATTAACCTACAAACCTGTACTTCTTTCAAGTTTGGGGGGAAACCGGAGCACCCAAAGAAAATCAATGTAGTCATGGGGAGAACGGACACATTCCATACAGACAGCACCTGTAATCAGCTTCGAACCCAGGTCTCTGGCACTGTAAGGCAGCAACTCTACCACTGCACCACCGTGCCACCCTAAGTGTAACAGAGATGTGGAATCATTTGTAAAAAATGTTATTGCAGTAGCAAGTATAAATGTGTTAAAGATGCAAAAATAAATATTTCTGTGGCAAAAATATAGAATATGCCTAGATGATAATTAGAGGAGATTGATCAATGATGAGTTGACAGCAGTGATGGGCCCATTACATTTTCTGAAACAAATTCAAATTGTTTTAACATTAAAGAAAGGGTGAATTTATGGATTTCAAAAATAATCCAATGAAATGAAATTAAAAGCAATGTCTTGTGATTTAACTGGGTCACAGAGTACATAACAATTTAGATATGGTACGAAAGTAGCTGATTCCTTTTCAACGACATGCTGCTTGTTTATACAATAACAGCATGGTCCGAACCTACTTAAGCAACGTGAACTGCTCCAGGGGCTCCCACAGCTATCCTCATCCAAATTTACTGTAATGCATTTTTGTCCGCACATTTATCTTGTGTAGCTTGCATTGTTCGAATTGAACAAAACCAATTGTCAATATTAGATTTACTATATTTTATAGAGCCAAGTACATTTTTCAACACTAGATCAAATGACATTTCATATTATTTGGTGGGGTATGAAATGCCCAATAATGATTCTATATTACCCAAGCATTCCATATTCTGCAACCACCTTCAATTTTATCATGATTATGTTGTAGAAGTGCCTGAAATCAAGTAAGAGCTTTGCACAAAAGCAGAGAATACCAGAAGTACTTGACAGGTCGGACAAGATCAATGGGGAGATAACTCATTGGAACTGGAAAACGAAAATACAAAGGTGTTTTAAGTTGTGAAAAGGGGGAAGTGGAGAGAACAGAGAGTATATCAAGAAGGAACTGCAGATGCTGGAAAATCGAAGGTACACAAAAATGCTGGAGAAACTCAGCGGGTGCAGCAGCATCTATGGAGCGAAGGAAATAGGTAACGTTTCGGGCCGAAACCCTTCTTCAGACAGTTGGCAAGATATATCAAAGTTGGCAAGATAGCCATGACTGTAAAACCCAGAGTCGGTACAAAATGCTACTGAAACAAATTGAAACATAGCAAATTTAAATAATGGCATAGAGATAAGGTGGTTACCTGAAATTGCTAAACTATATAGTATATCCAAAGGGTTGCAATGTACCTAGTCAGGAGATGAGATCTCTTCCTTGAACTTATGCTGGACATTATTAGAGCAACACAGGAGGTCAAACGCAGAGAACCAGAGTGTGGGAGTAGGATGAAGGATTAAAGCAACAGGTGACTGGAACACAGTCATTTTTGCAAATGGAGCAGAGGAGTTCTGAGGCATGCAATCCTCACTACTGAAGGGAGAAGTTGGATATCTTGCAGCGTTAGTACATGTTACTTGGACACTGATTTGATACCAGCACTTGATGCTGGGGAACTACATTCTCCTCAACCCTCTCCTAACCTCACAGAAATAAACAGCATGAAGAATCCACAAACAAAGGGCTCATTAACTGCTTATTGTTTGTTGATAATCATTTCTGCCTGTGGCTACAATGCCACATTATTTGATACTTTCCAGTATTGGTTTGTGTTTCACATGGAAAACCAAAGGACTGTTTAATGATGCTGAGGTTCTGAACAAACTATTTGCTCACTGACACAGGTGAATTGGTAGCTTTTCCTCTGTGAATGGAGCTTGACTGGAAAATGAACAAAAACAAGCTGCCTGCAGAGGGTGGAGGGGGATGGTGCCAAGGGTTCTCCATCAAGATGATTCAACAATCCTCAATGGGGTGGAAGATTGCAACCTTCACGTGGTCTGCCCTGTTTCGACGAATGCAATCAACCCGGCGTGCACAATCAAAGAAGATCAAATAGAACAAGTTGTCCTACAACTTTAGGCTGTGCACATTATACGCAAGAAGAAGAAGAACAATCCTCAATGATGAACAGGATGTCCCAACAGAAATGTACTAATATTGCAAACATAATGGCAATCTCAGCAAAGACAACATGATGCAAGTCCTGAACAATGTTCAAACATAGGAGACATGTTCAGACATGAACAGCAAGGAATACTAACCAGGGCAATACTAACACACACTGAACTTTTTTTTTCTCCGTCGTTTATTATATTGTTTACAATGTACTATGTCTACCTATTCTGTTGTGCTGTTGCAAGTAAGAATGTCATTGTTCTATCTGGGACAGATGACAATAAAACCCTCTTGACTATCTCTTGAGTACAGCTGACTCACAACTCCAATAATCCAAGTTTGATCCTAACCGCTGATGATAGCAGAGAGGAGTTTGCATGTAAAAAAACTGTTAAATAAATAAATAGGTGCAGGAGTAGGCCATTCGGCCCTTCGAGCCAGCACTGCCATTCAATATGATCATGGCTGATCATCAAAAATCAATACCCCATTCCTGCTTTTTCCCCATATCCCTTGATTCCTTTAGCCCTAAGAGCTAAATCTAACTCTCTCTTGAAAACATCCAGTGAATTGACCCTCACTGCCTTCTGTGGCAGAGAATTCCACAGATTCGGGTGAAGAAGTTTTTCCTCATCTCAATCCTAAGGAATAACTTTGTCACCCATAGAGTTGTGAATCTGCGGAATAATCCAAGTTTGATCTTAACTCCTGGTGATAGCAGAAGGGAGTTTGCATGTTGTCTTTGTAACTGTGTGAGTTTCTCATATTCCTTCCCTCATCCCAAAAATGTGTTGGTTAGTAGGGTAATTAGTTGCTATAAATTAACTTCAATCTAGTTGATTGGATCACACTCCACTTGGGCCATGTTCAAATATTAAGGCAATTGTCTCTTCCGGTATCACATTGATTTTCAATTTCTTTGAGACAGGGCTTTTTCCAGGATCCACAGAAGATTGCTGCCATGCCAACTCCAAAGACATACAGGTTTGTAGGTTAATTGGCTTGGTATAAGTGTAACTTGTCCCTAGTGTGTGTAGGAGTGTTAATGTGCGGGGATCGCTGGTTGGCACGGACTCGGTGGGCCGAAGGGCCTGTTTCCACGCTGTATCTCTAAACTAAACTAAACTAAAATTTGCAGCACACTATGGCATCAGAATGACCATCGAAGCAAGGCATGCACAGATGAATGATTTCAGTGAGGATACAGCATCACAAGGGCTCCTATTGTTAATCTGGACCTTTTCATTGACTGGAAAAGTTTCCACTCCTTCAAAGTGAAGACTGGCATGGATCATGACAATTTTTTATTTCTGGTAAATGCGTTGCTCCGTGAAGCACATGTAACATTTGCATTCTCAGAAAAACTGCAGGAACTCCAAAACTCCAGCCACTGCCTGGTGGGATAAATCCTGGGGGAACTCAGGCTTTGGCTGGTTTCCTGGCTACTTGCACCATTTCAGATGCTTACTACAGCAGTTAAGCACTAATAGAGTAAGATGCATGCATGTGAATGGTCTTTTGAAAGTCTCGCTTCAGCACGAGTCCAGGGGTGTCCTGCAAATTGTGCATCACACATTAGACCCCAATGTGGTGCAGAACATAGCCATCCAAAGACTGCTGCTGTTGCCAGAGGAAGTTCAATTTAGTTTAGTTTCGTAATACAGTACGGAAACAGGCCCTTCGGCCCACCGAGCCCACACCAACCAGCAATCCCCGCATACTAACACTTTCCTACACACACACTAGGGTCAATTTACAATTATACCAAGCCAATTAACCTACAAACCTGTATGTCTTTGGGGTGTGGGAGGAAACCAAACATCTAGAAGAAAATGAAGTTCAGCAGGGACAAGAGTATCGGAAAGATGAGGGCGGCAACGAGGTGATGTCAAGGATGTCGAGTGAAAGCCTTATGTCCCAGCAATGTCTGCATAGGGTGACAACGGGTACATTCATGGAGAAACAATTTTCATAAAAGACTCTGCTGAAATATAATTGCCAATGGAATATGTGACCCTCTTTGCACTGCAAGGCACCATTCCTGGTAGTGCCCTCCAGGCATACACCACCTTTTGTGTAAAAAACTTGCCCCACACATACATACATACATACATACATACATACATACATACATACATACATACATACATACATACATACATACATACATACATACATACTATCTATCTATCTATCTATCTATCTATCTATCTATCTATCTATCTATCTATCTATCTATCTATCTATCTATCTATCTATCTATCTATCTATCTATCTATCTATCTATCTATCTATCTATCTATCTATCTAAACTGTGTGTGTGTGTGTGTGTGTTTCTGTGTGTGTGTGTTTTTGTGGGTGCCAGATTCGGCCTTTGATTCTTTCCTACGCCAAAACAACTCCGAAATTCTCAGAGATTTTTCCCATTTCGCTAGTAATTTCACTTTTACATTCAATCATCCACTCCTCAAAACATTTGAACATTTTTATGTACAGGTTTTTTAATAAAATCCTCCCCCCCCCCCCCCACCACTCATTTAAAAATCTAAATCGGACTCACGAGCTGCTTGACATCGCAATGCCAACATGCCGACCTATCCAGGCCCTCCTGTCTCCAGGCCCCGCCCCCCGCCGCTATGGATTAAAGGCGCAGAGATATGGAGAAAGCGCCGAGTATGCGAGCCCATGGAGCTCAGAAATATCCAGAAAGTTCAGCAGGAGGGCTGTGATTGGAAACTAAATATTCCAGGATTTCGTTGCTTCAGGTGTGATAGAATTGGAGGGGCAAGAGGTGGTGGTGCTGCATTGCTAGTCAGGGAAGATATTACAGCAGTGCTTTGGCAGGATAGAATGGAGGGCTCATCTAGGGAGGCTATTTGGGTGGAACTGAGAAGTGGGAAAGGTGTAGCAACACTTATAGGGGTGTATTATAGACCGCCAAATGGGGAACGAGAATTGGAAGAGCAAATATGTAAGGAGATAGCAGATATTAGTAGTAAGCACAAGGTAGTGATTGTGGGAGATTTCAACTTTCCACACATAGACTGGGAAACACATTCTGTAAATGGGCTGGATGGTTTGGAGTTTGTAAAATGTGTGCAGGATAGTTTTTTGCAGCAATACATAGAGGTACCTACTGGAGGAGGGGCAGTGCTGGACCTCCTGTTAGGAAATGAGACGGGACAGGTGGCGGAGGTATGCGTTGGGGAGCACTTCGGGTCCAGTGATCACAATACCATTCGTTTCAATATAATTATGGAGAAGGTCAGAACTGGACCTAGGGTTGAGATTTTTGATTGGAGAAAGGCTAACTTTGATGAGATGCGAGATGATTTAAAAGGAGTGGACTGGGACATTTTGTTTTATGGGAAAGATGTAGAAGAGAAATGGTGGACATTTAAAGGGGAAATTTTAAGAGTACAGAATCTTTATGTTCCTGTTCGGTTGAAAGGAAACAGTAAAAATTGGAAAGAGCCCTGGTTTTCAAGAGAAATTGGATATCTTGTTCGGAAAAAGAGGGAGATCTACAATAATTATAGGCAGCATGAAGTAAATGAGGTGCTTGTGGAGTATAAGGAATGTAAAAAGAATCTTAAGAAAGAAATTAAAAAAGCTAAAAGAAGATATGAGGTTGCTTTGGCAAGTAAGGTGAAAGTAAATCCAAAGGGTTTCTACAGCTATATTAATAGCAAAAGGATAACGAGGGATAAAATTGGTCCATTAGAGAAACAGAGAGGGCAGCTATCTGCAGAGCCAAAAGAGATGGGGGAGATATTGAACAATTTATTTTCTTCGGTATTCACCAAGGAGAAGGATATTGAATTATGTGAGGTAAGGGAAACGAGTAGAGTAGTTATGGATACTATGAGTTTCAAAGTAAAAGAAGTACTGACACTTTTGAAAAATATAAAAGTGGATAAGTCTCCAGGTCCTGACAGGATATTCCCTAGGACATTGAGGGAAGTTAGTATAGAAATAGCCGGGGCTATGACAGAAATATTTCAAATGTCATTAGAAACGGGAATAGTCCCCGAGGATTGGCGTACTGCGCATGTTGTTCCATTGTTTAAAAAGGGTTCTAAGAGTAAACCTAGCAATTATAGACCTGTTAGTTTGACTTCAGTGGTGGGCAAATTAATGGAAAAGATACTTAGAGATAATATATATAAGCATCTGGATAAACAGGGTCTGATTAGGAACAGTCAACATGGATTTGTGCCTGGAAGGTCATGTTTGACTAATCTTCTTGAATTTTTTGAAGAGGTTACTAGGGAAATTGACGAGGGTAAAGCAGTGGATGTTGTCTATATGGACTTTAGTAAGGCCTTTGACAAGGTTCCTCATGGAAGGTTGGTTAAGAAGGTTAAACTGTTGGGTATAAATGCAGGAATAGCAAGATGGATTCAGCAGTGGCTGAATGGGAGAAGCCAGAGGGTAATGGTGGATGGCTGTTTGTCCGGTTGGAGGCAGGTGACTAGTGGGGTGCCTCAGGGATCTGTGTTGGGTCCTTTGTTGTTTGTCATGTACATCAATGATCTGGATGAAGGGGTGGTAAATTGGATTAGTAAGTATGCAGATGATACCAAGATAGGGGGTGTTGTGGATAATGAAGAGGATTTCCAAAGTCTACAGAGTGATTTAGGCCATTTGGAAAAATGGGCTGAAAGATGGCAGATGGAGTTTAATGCTGATAAATGTGAGGTGTTACACCTTGGCAGGACAAATCAAAATAGGACGTACATGATAAATGGTAGGGAATTGAAGAATACAGTTGAACAGAGGGACCTGGGAATAACCGTGCATAGTTCCTTGAAGGTGGAATCTCATATAGATAGGGTGGTAAAGAAAGCTTTTGGTATGCTAGCCTTTATAAATCAGAGCATTGAGTATAGAAGCTGGGATGTAATGTTAAAATTGTACAAGGCATTGGTGAGACCAAATCTGGAGTATGGTGTACAATTTTGGTCGCCCAATTATAGGAAGGATGTCAACAAAATAGAGAGAGTACAGAGGAGATTTACTAGAATGTTGCCTGGGTTTCAACAACTAAGTTACAGAGATAGGTTGAATAAGTTAGGTCTTTATTCTCTGGAGCGCAGAAGGTTAAGGGGGGACTTGATAGAGGTCTTTAAAATGATGAGAGGGATAGACAGAGTTGATGTGATCAAGCTTTTCCCTTTGAGAATAGGGAAGATTCAAACAAGAGGACATGACTTCAGAATTAAGGGACAGAAATTTAGGGGTAACATGAGGGGAACTTCTTTACTCAGAAAGTGGTTGCGGTGTGGAATGAGCTTCCAGTGGAAGTGGTGGCGGCAGGTTCGTTGGTATCATTTAAGAATAAATTGGATAGGCATATGGATGAGAAGGGAATGGAGGGTTATGGTATGAGTGCAGGCAGGTGGGACTAAGGGAAAAAAATTGTTCGGCGCGGACTTGTAGGGCCGAGATGGCCTGTTTCCGTGCTGTAATTGTTATATGGTTATATGGTTATAGAAGCCCACCCGCCGCGGCCTTGCTCAGGGTCCACGCCCGTTCACATCCTCGCTCGGGTCCGGCGCCTGGTGGGGAGGCTGCTGCCGCGGGCCAAGCCCGGTTCGCCGCCCGCCCGCCCACCGCCTCGCTCGGGGTCCTCAGGTCGATCCCCACCCAGTGCCTGGTTGGGAGGCTGTCCGCCGTGTCCGCCGCCCAGCGCCTGGCAGGGAGGCTGTGCCTGTGCTGGAGCAGAACCTGGATATGGAGTGAGGGCCACACCTCTCACCTCCACCCCTCTCTCCTCCCCTCCCCCTCCCCTCTCTCCTCCCTCCCTCTCCATCTCCCTCTCATCAACCCTCTCCCTCTCCTCCCCCTCCTACTCCCATCGCCATCCCTCTTTCCTCCACCCCCATTCCTTCTCCCCCACCATCCCCCTTCCCTCTCTCCCACACCCTTCCCTCTCTCCCCCCACCCCCTTACCCCGCCCCACTCTACCCCCTCCCTCCACACTTTTCCCCCTCTCTCCCCAACCCTCCTCCCCCCTCCCCCACACCTCTCTCCCACTCTCCTCTCTCCTCCCCTCCTCCACCCCTCTCTCCTCCCCCTCTCCATCTCCTCACCCCTCTCCCTCTCCTTCCCCTCCTCCTCCTACCCCCATCCCTCTCTCCCCCACCCCCATTCCCTCTCCCCCCGCCCCCCTTCCCTCTACAACCCACCCTTCCCTCTCTCCCCCCACACCCTTCCCCCTCCCCACACTTCCCCCTCCCTCCCCACTCTGCCACTTCTCTCCCCCCTTCCCCCACCCCTCTCCCTCCATCCCCCACCATCTCTCTCCCCCTCCCTCCCTCTCTCCCCCCACCCCCTTCCCTTCCCCCCTTCCCCTACCCCTCTCTCCCTCTTCCACCACTCCCCCTACCCCACTCCCCATCTCCCTCCCCCACCCCTCTCCCCCCCCTCCCTTCCCTCTCCCTCCCCACTCTTCCCCCTCTCTCCGCTCTCCCCCTCCCTCCCCACCCTTCCCCTCTCCCTCCTCCCGCCCCTCCCTCCCTCCTCCTCCCTCCTCATCTCATCATGCAACTTCCCTTATATTTATCTGCCTTTTGTAGGACCCTTCCCCTCGGGGGTGGTCAAGGTAAGCATTCTAAGTGCAGAACAAGTGGGAGAATAAAAAAACATGCAATTATAATGAATTTTGTATTAGAGGTCATGTGCAAATTGGACACCTATGGCATGAACATAATTATTTCACAACAGTGGGGCCAGATCCAGTGACACTAACTTTTAAGGAGACTATTTTTGAATGTACAGTGGCAATCAAAGTGTACTGATTGCATATTAGCAACCTTACCATGTGAGGAAGGGCAGAATTAAATGTAATGCAAGGATCTCCCATTTCATTGTATGCCTCTCCAAAATGAGAGATGTTATTTACCTTGAGTGAGGGCATCCCGGCATCCCAGACGCACCAGCTGGCCGGGCTTGCCCGCCGCTGATTGGGGATCTGCCACAAAACAACACGTGGAGAATACACACCTGCAGAAGAACCAAAGGGCTGACTATCATCTCTTTAAATTAATCAAGACCAGACCTGGAGGACTATGCCTTCTTGATTACATTCCGATTATTTTTTAAATTTGCCCTACAACTTAAAATGCATTTTTTGGTTCCTGGGGTAGACAAATGGAACATACATTTGCTATTAGTATTGGATACGAATAACAGAAGAGGTGACTCGACAGCAAGAAGACATGGGAACTTTGAGGATATTTACTTTATTCATAAAGTATTCTGAAGCCAGCCCTCTGGTTAGTTTCCCAGCTGAAATCAGCTCTTCATTTTAAATCAATCAAAGAGATTGTGTTGCATTATGTTGTGCCATTTGGGATCTTCGCCAATCAGGCTATTGGACAATGTTGTATTTAACACCACTGAATATCACTTATCTTGATAAACCAAGTTAAATTATAGTTGTACTTCCCAGAGCCAGAACCAACAGTTGAGCGTTCCCAAGGTGTCGTGGGCCTAACTCAATGAAATTAAAAGGCTTAGATATGTAGAGTTGACAGCAGAAGTTGAGCAGCAAGGATGGAGAGCAAGAGAACGTCCAATAGAGGTGGGTTGTAGAGGTTTCATAGCGAAATCGAGGGCTAAGAATTTGGAGAGCTAGGAATTCGCGGACAGAGTTCGTGTCAGGCTGTATAGCAAATGTCAGAGGCAGTAGAGCAAGGCAGTTTTGGTGGATTTGGGTGGAGAATAAATAGTGTCAGTTGGGGGCAGAAATGAAATGCAAGACCTGCTGTGTGTTTATTTATTTGTAATTGTAGTCTGTAAGTGTATCCTGGTCTTATGCAAGGGTGATATTTGTGGCATAACAAGCGTAATGATGGGTTAGGCTGAGGGTTGTGTGGGGGTTGTGTTTTTTTTAGTTTTTGCATATGGAGTCATTTATTGTAAGTTGGTGTATTTAGTTATATAAAACACTTTGGTTTTGAACTTGGTTTTCTTAGTTGAGCACTTATCCTGGAGTTAGCACATACTTTATGTTTTCATTGTAATTTAAGAGTTTCAGATCAGCCATGATCCAATGAAATAGTTCAATATTGCTCAAGGACAAAATGGCATTCTCCTGATCCAGTGTCCCACAACTGTTCATATTCATTACAAGATAACTATTTATGTCTGCTAAAGAATTTGTCAGCGACTACTGATTATTGGATCCCAATTACCACAGGATGATGATAACCTTTACTTTGTACATGCTTGTAATTTCCTGCATTTCCTATCTTCAAAATAAGCTACTCTTTGGCAGATTCCAGCATGGCAGTGGTTTTAATTGGTTTTCCTGTGTTGATAACTTAAATTCAGATGGTCACTAATTAGTTCTCACTTTTCTCTGTAATATTATAAATAATTTTATCGGTATTCCATTCCACAGGCCACTGTGAAAATCTTAACAGCTTGTTTGCCTCTCCAGATTCAAAGTAAATTCTTTACAACCCCACAAACTGACAAGAAAGAACTGAAAGAAAGAAACATATTAAATGTTTACCTCATACTGTCTACTGTCCATGTGGAGCTGTTTTTATTTATTCAAATTGAATATCTGGCTGACATCATTTGATTCAAAGTGTGAAAGTTGGGTTCTCTGAAAAAAACATTGCAAATGTAAGTGCTTGCTACATATAATCTTCATCTTGCTCATACCTCAACTGAACAACATTAATGCTACTTAGAGACCAATAAAAATGAAGGATATTTCATATCATTCTTGTCACAATTTTAATTCCAAATGCAATTTGGAGCCAATTACGTTCTTCTAAGCTGTAAACATTATTATAATCCAAGCAAGCCTTACTTTTTCACAATGTGCATGGTCTTATTCGGTTATATAAATAGAGAGCACTCAATTACCCCCTCCTCTGTCTTAGTAGGTGTTCTTTTAAGGAAAATTTGTGCCAAACCTGACTGATACAAGGTGCCAACAATGACAATTTGAGCAGCTGTTTCTGTTACTGCACCTACTTCAATGGTACTAATGATGCCACTTATCTCTTCTGTGCTCCCTCTGCCATGAGAGTGAGCTGTGCCAGTTGGGACTTTTTATTAGTGACGCTCGTAGTAAAAACAAACTTAAAATTGTGAACTGTGCTGACAAAAATAGCTGCTGCAAAGATATTGGGAAGGGCAAGTTATTGAAGTGTGTGTGGAGGAGCCTCTTGGGACCAATGACCAGAGTTTGATTAAGTTTCAAGTTCAAGTTCACATTTAGTGCCACATGCGCCAATTAATGTACAGTGGAATTTGATTTACCATGCAGCCACACAATCAAAAGGAGCAGGTTATTAGAGGGGAAGGGAACATCGGCCAAGTGGGATGTTGTTAAAAGTGTACTGAAGAAAGCTCAGGATGTGTACGTCCCCATTAGAGTGTAGTGCAAAGCAGGCAAATGTAAAGAAGCTTGGCTCATGAGGGAAATTGAGACGTTGGTCAAAATCAAGAAGGATGCATGGGACAGATATAGGCAGCTGGGATCAAGTGCATCCATGGAGGAGTTTCGGGAACTAAGGAGTAAACTAAAAAAGGAACTTAGAAAGGCAAACAGGGGCCAGGAGATATCTCTGGCGGGCAGCATTAAGGACAATCCCAAAAGACTCAAAACGAGTATGACTGTCCTCTCCTCTCCATAGGGCCATCTACTTGTGGGTCTGCAGATGTCTTTAGAGGCCGATCCGCGATCCACACACCTTGGTGCAGCGTGGGTAGTGGAGACTGGCGGTGGTTGGTTGTCATCGAGCTCCCTTCTCTCTCTCCTTACTGTGCTGTCGCTTTGTCTGTGCGTTCCATTTTGTGAAGTGCAGCTCCTTCCTGCATGGATTCCCTCCAGGAGCGCCTGTCCAGTGCAATGTGCTCCCAGTTGCTCGAAGTGACGTGGAATCTCTTCAGACTCTTCTTAATGTTGTCCTTGAAGCATTTCTTTGGCCCGCAGGAGGCTCGCCGACCTTCCTTCAATTGAGAGTACAGGGTTTGTTTAGACAATAGACAATAGGTGCAGGAGTAGGCCATTCGGCCCTTCGAGCCAGCACCGCCATTCAATGTGATCATGGCTGATCATCCTCAATCAGTACCACGTTCCTGCCTTCTCCCCATATCCACTGACTCCGCTATTTTTAAGAGCCCTATCTAGCTCTCTCTTGAAAGCATCCAGAGAACCTGCCTCCACCGCCCTCTGAGGCAGTTTAGGGAGACGTGTGTTGGACATGTGAATTACATGGCCAGTTCATCAAAGTTGGTGCGGCATTATTGTGGTGGTGTTGCTGGTCATGTTGGCTTCCTCCAAAACGCTGATGTTGGTGCGTTTGTCCTCCCAGCTGATCCTCAGAATCTTTCGTAAGGATCTTTGATGGTATTGTTCCAGGGCTCTCAGGTACCTGCAGGTGGATCATGACTCGGCTCTATACAACAGGGTGGAGAGGACAACGGCTCTGTAGACCAGCAGTTTTTTTTAACCTTTAGGTCTCGGTCTTCAAAGACTCTTTTCCTGAGTCTGGCGTAAGCTCTGCTGGCACAACTCAGGCAATGGTTGACCTCAGAGTCTATGTCAGCTTTTGAGGAAAGAATGCTGCCATCTGGACCAGTGGCCTTGTTGTTCTTAAGGTTCTTGATGGCATCTTGAACCTCTGTCATAGTGAACGGTTCTTCCATGTATTCGTTGATGGGACTCTGGGGGATGCAGTGGGTAATGTCTGGTTCAGTTGTGCTGTCACGGTTGAGGAGTTCCTGGAAGTGCTCTTTCCATCGGGCATTAATGGACTCATTGTCCTTCTGCAATTCTTGGCTCTTTTGTGTGCAGGGGTGTTAAGCTACGGTAGCTTGGACAATAGATGGCCTTAGTAGTGCTGAAGAAGCCTCTCGTGTCACCCGAGTCTGCCAGTCTCTGGATTTCTAGAGCCTAATCAGTCCACCAAGAGTTCTTAAGCTCCCTCACCCAGCTTTGGACATCTGCCTTGGCTCTGGAGTGAGGGGGAAAAGGGTAACTAGAGAGAGAGAGAGAGAGAGTGGGACTTCCCAGGAATCAAAGAGATCACCTCTGTGTGGAGCCACAGGAGATGGGCAAGGTCCTAACTCTCCTCTGTATTTATCGAGGAGAAAGACAGTAGGATGTAGGAAATTGGAGCAATCAATTGAGAACATTCAGGGTTACAGTCGAAGAAGTACTGAAGGCATTGTCGTGTTTGAAGGTAGACAAATCTCCAGGGCCTGATCTGATATATCCAAGGAGATTGTGGGAAACTAAATAGAAAATTGCGGGAGCCCTGGTTGAAATTTGCGAGTCGTCCTTAAATACAGGAGAGGTGCCGGAAGACTGGAGGGTGACAAATGTTGTACTTCTTTTCAAGATGGGCTGCAGGGAAAATGCTGGGAACTATAGGCCAGTGAGCTTAACATCTGCAGTTGGTAAGTTACTGGAGAGTATTCTGAGGGATAGGATATACAGATATTTGGATGGGCAAGGGCTGATTTGGGAAAGTCAGCATGGTTTTGTATGTGGGAGGTCGTGACTCACAAATCTGATTGATTTTTTTGAAGACGTGACCAAAAAGGTTGATACAGGCAGAGCTGTAGATGTTGTGTACATGGATTTCAGTAAGGCGTTCGACAAGGTTCCGCATGGTAGGCTGCTCTGGAAGGTTAGATTGCATGGGATCCAAGGAGAGATAGCTGAATGGATAGCAAATTGGCTCCATGGAAGGAAGCAGGGGGTAAATTAGATTTAGATTTAGATTTAGATAGCCTTTATTGTCATTCAGACCGAAGTCTGAACGAATTTGAAGCAGTCATACATACAATGCAATACAATAAAAAACAACAATAAACACATATTAACATCCACCACAGTGTGTCCACCCAGCATCTCCTCACTGTGATGGAGGCAAAAGTCTTAGGTCTGCTGTCTCTTCCCTCCTCTTCTCCCTCTGCGCTGAGGCGATACCCCCCGGGCGATGTTACAACTGTCCCGCGGCTCAAACACCGCGGCCCGGGGTGGTCGAAGCTGCCGCCCACCAGTCCTGCTGACGCAGCCGCTGGCTCGCGGCCGAACCCCGGACTCAGGCCACTGCCACCAGAACACCGTCCCAGCCACCGGAGCACCGCTCCAGCCCCGAGCCGGATCGCCCTCACGCGAGTACCGTTACCGTCTCAGCCTCGCGCCAGACCGCCCCGACATGAGCGCCGCTCCTCCCTCGGGCTGGGCCGCCCCGACACGGGCGCCGCCCCGACACGGGCGCCGCTCCTCCCTCCGGCTGGGCCGCCCCGACACGGGCGCCGTACCTCCCTCGGGCTGGGAGCCTGTGACTAGTGGTGTGTCTCAGGGTTCGGTGCTGTTTATCACCTACATCAATGATTTGAATGAGAACATACAGGGCAAGATTAGCAAGTTTGCTGATTATACAAAAGTTAGTGGTTTTGCAGGTAGTGAAGGTGGTTGTGAACAATTGCAGCAGGATCTGCATCGATTGGCCAGATGGGCGGAGGAATGGTTGATGGAATTTAATACAAAGAAGTGTGACGTGTTGCACTTTGAGACGTCGGACAAGGGCAGGCTTTTGGCACTTTGGCCTTCAGTCAGAATATCGAGTTTAGAAGTTAGGAGGTCATGTTGCAGTTGTATAAGACGCTGTTGAGACTGCATTTAGAATATTGTGTTCAGTTCTGGGCGAGATGTTATAGGAAAGATATTGTCAAGTTTGAAAGGGTTCAGAAAAGATTTACGAGGATTTTGCCAGGACTAGAGGGTGTGAGCTATAGGATGAGGTAAAGTAGCCTGGGTCTCTATTCCATGGAGCGCAGGGGGATGAGGAGAGATCTTATAGAGGTATACAAAATCATGAGAGGATTAGATTGGGTAGATGCACAGTCTTTTGCCCCGAGTAGGGGAATCGAGGACCAGAGGACATAGGTTCAAGGTGAAGGGGAAAAGATGAAGGGGAAAGAAATCCGAGGGGTATCTTTAACAAGCTGCCAGAGGAGGCAGTTGAAGCTGGGACTACCCCATCATTTAAGAAGCAGTTAGACAGATACATGGATAGGGCAGGTTTGGAGTGATATGGGCCAAGTGCAGGCAAGTGGAACTAGTGTAACTGGGACATGTTGGCCGGTGTGGGCAAGTTGGGCCGGAGGGCCTGTCTCCACACTGTATCACTCCATGACTCTAGATTCTTGACTCTTGATTCTTGACCTGGTTCTTCACCTGTGAAGAATATTTTTAATTAAAAATAAAAAGCAACTGATTTGTGTTTTCCTACACTGGAATACATGCAACTTGAGTGAAGAAACTGCTGTAATTGGGATTCCCATGGTGACAATATGGATGTCAAGCTGAGCATTTGATGTCAAGCCTAGCAATGTCATGACCTGAACTCTGCTCCTGGCTGACCATAGAAATGCAGCAACTTGTTGTGCCAATGGAAACTGGAGCTATAGGTCAAGCTTATTTTCTCTCCTGTTGGGAACAATATTTTCCTGTTTATTATGAATTGGCTTAAAAATAAGAGGTTGCAAAACAGAGTAAGTGTTTGATTCTATATTGACGAAAAGATGGGTTTTTTAAAAGCAACAATCTGCTAAAAAAAGCAGATATATAATTATTATGAAAGGGCTGGGGAGGGTTAGGTTGGATTATCAATGATTTCACTATCCATTTATTGATGTAGGTCAGTATATGCTACTCTTCAATTCCAAAGAAAGTTTAACACATTAATGAGTTTCCATCTTTGAATTGAAAGAATCACTGAAGAGCAATGTTGAGAAAATAAGATACATTAATATTTATTAATACACTATTCTTCAGTATTGAAATGCATCTCTTTAGCAACAATTAATATCTGCACCCAGCTCCTCTTATCAAGGTCACTGCTGCTGATCATTGCAAGCACCTGAAGAAAATTGCTGTGATATTGTCAATCAGCTGTCATAAAGTGACAGTTTTATTTATTTCTGTAAACTGCAGGAAAACAGTTAGTCACAGCTTGAAGGCTTTATAGGAATACAGGCTGTCCTGGAATAGTGAGCTTAATTCATGTACCCATCTGCACATTGCCATTCCGTACAATGTGCAGCTTCCATAAACTCTACACAACAGTCTTCACCTTCCCCTGCTCATTGCTTTAAGCAGTTATAAACATAATACACCATTTATTCAGTGACAACTGCCAATAGGACCATTCAGAAAGTGTTATAGTATTTTCTTCATTTTATTCACTCTTTGGAAGTGGAGATTGCTGCCATTTATTGTTCATCCCTGATTGCTCCTGCCTGAGGAGACAGAGGGGGACAACCCCGTGAAGGTACGGCTGAAGTCCCATGTGAGCCAGACTAGATAACTATGGCAAATCTCCTTCACTAGGGGGCATGGAACCAAATTGATTTTTACAAAAATCTGGTAGTTCCACATTTCCTGTTATTGAGACAAGCTATATATTTTTTAAGTAAACGGCAGATGTCATTTAATGTCTTGAATTTAAAATCATCAGCTGCCATAATGTCTGAACTTACATCACTGAATTAATGAACTCCAGCTGCTTTCCCAATAATTTAATCCATTTGCTATTGTACAGAATTAGTCTCTCTCACAAAAGCATCTTAATGTGATTTATATTTCATAAATAATCAATTGCATGTCTATTGTATGTTTGATTGTGTTAGACTATACCAATGTATTTAAAATTTTTAACTTAATGGCTCTGTCTCACGGTGCGAGTCCACCCACGAGTGATCCCGAGTGAAAGAAAAAATCACACTTGTGGTTGTCTACGAGATTCCAAGTTTATGTTCACGAGTTTAAACGTGTTCCCACATGTATGTCGAAGTTAGCCGTTTACTTCTCATTTCTGCGATATACCAAGTTCCTCTCCCGAGTTAGCAAGTTCCTCTCCTGAGTTACTCTTGAGCCAACCGTGAATGAAGGTCTGTTTTAAGTATCAAACAGAGGAGCTGGACAGCATCTCATACAGTAAGTATATTCTGATTCAGTATTGAAAGTTATTCAATTTCAGAACTGAAAAAAACTAGGCAGGATCTCGGCCCCGCACTCGCTGTCATTGTGTAGCAAGGAGGCGGTGGCGGCGAAGCAACAGTGTTAAAGAAGACCGCTCCATCCTGCCGCTTTGAGTTAAACATAGAATTCAGCGCGGCCGCATCTATTGATATGACCTACAAAGGAAAAATGCGCACCATCCAGTGCCAGAGCAGTTATACTAACTCAGCCGGACAGGCATCAGATCTGGAGAGAAGGAAAGGATAACGTTTCCAAAATTCTGTTGCGTCTTTGTGTTACTCCAACACTGTGTGTTCAATTTTTGTCAACCAGCATCTGCCCTTTCTTGTGTAGGACATTATTTGTATCTATGTCAGTTGATTGTTGCTCCCTTCAGTTCCCCAGGGGGTCGGGACGGGACTGGAGTTGGGAGGGAAAGATGGGGGGGGGGGTGACTTAGTTCGGGAGACAAGTGTATGAGAGGTGTACTGACTGTTTGGGCAGACACTTTGGTAGTGATTGCCCATGGGGTTCACTGTCGAGGACTTCATAATGCAGAGAGCATTATAAACAGAGCGATTAACCCTGGAAAGGGGGGAGACTTCTCTCTAAGTTGACTGTCATTATAAACAGTTGCCGCAAAAAAAGATTTTGTGTGGATCTGGTATATCTGGGCATTGAAGGCGCTTCTGGTCTGCAGTGAGCAATAGTCACTAAAATACACTGCATCTTTAGAAAGGAAAAATACAAAACATGTCAATCCCACTGGATAGGCCTTAGTCATGGTGCTGTACAACACGTAAACAGGTCCTTCGGCTGTGCCATCCAAGTTGGTGCCTTGGGGTAGTCCTATTTGCCTGCATGTGGCCCATAGCCCTCTAAACCCTTCCCATCCATTTATCTGTCGTTAATAACCTCAAGAAAATACTAAGTCTACGTGAGCCTGCTTCAGTTTCCTGGGTCCAACCAAATTCCCCCGCTCCCGCTCCCCTTCCCGCTCCCCCCCCCCCCCCCCCCCCGCTCTCACACCTGCACCCGCCCCCCACCCTCTCCATAAATTATGGGGGGTGATGGGGGTGATGGGGGTGATTGGCTCCGGGGGGATCCTGCCTCCGGGGTGAGCGCCAAAGCCGCCCCACACCCTCGTTGAGGGAACGGGGCCCTATGGGCCCCACTCGGTCGAGTATCTATTAAAAATGTAGTTGATTTAGAATTGTTTCTTCAAATAACATATTCTGAGGCCTACCCTATGAAAGTAATTTGCAATGTCACTGGAAATTATATTTTGAGATAAGGAAATTCATCATGTATGAAAATAATTAATTTACATTTCATTCCATTTTACTTCAGATCTCATATTTAAATTAAAATGCTGTAAAAATTACTAAATGTATTTACATTTGCTTTATCAATCCAAACTGAGACCTGGCAAATATTAACATATGTTTTCTGGCAAAATATGAAGTTTTACATCTCAGGAACATTATTTTGAGGGCTACATGTTTTGGGGACTTTGCGAAAAGTTTAAAAAAATTGTGCAAGTTCATCCAAAACCACATGAAATAACAGTAGAAATTGCAATGTGTGGATGGAAGGTGAAAAAGAACAGAAGCAATGAATAATGCTTAGCTCAGAATGTCTTATTTCTGCCTTTCTCACTGACCCCACCAGAGTTGCACCTTATTATCTCTCGTTGCAGTCCAGATCAACATCTCATTATAGACTGACCTAAACAATACTGCAGTAAAACGTGAATTCAAGTGAAACAGTGGCTGGTGGAGTTGATTGTGAATCTGTGCCTCAGTCGAAAGGTCTGTTTAGTTCTGTGGATAGTACTGAGGGAAAGATATAGAGACAATTGTTGCAGTGGAAAATCCTGGGAACAGGGATAGATGGTTGTCATTGAGACTTGAGCATAATGAAATGCTCATCCAATGCTGACGGTTCATTGGTGTTTTTAGAAACATAGAAACATAGAAACATAGACAATAGGTGCAGGAGGAGGCCATTTGGCCCTTTTAGCCAGCACCGCCATTCATTGTGATCATGGCTGATCGTCCTCAATCAATAACCCGTGCCTGCCTTCTCCCCATATCCCTTGATTCCACTAGCCCCTAGAGCTCTATCTAACTCTCTTAAATCCATCCAGTGATTTGACCTCCACTGCCCTCTGTGGCAGGGAATTCCACAAATTCACAACTCTCTGGGTGAAAAGGTTTTTTCTCACCTCAGTCTTAAATGGCCTCCCCTTTATTCTAAGACTGCGGCCCCTGGTTCTGGACTCGCCCAACATTGGGAACATTTTTCCTGCATCTAGCTTGTCCAGTCCTTTTATAATTTTATATGTTTCTATAAGATCCCCCCTCACCCTTCTAAACTCTAGTGAACACAAGCCTAGTCTTTTCAATCTTTCCTCATATGACAGTCCCGCCATCCCAGGGATCAATCAATTTTGGCTTGGGTCCAGATAGAAGAATTGTTCCCTGAATATAAAAGTCAGATAAAGCCTTCTACTAAGAGTCCCACCCTTCCACGCTCCTCTTCTTTGGAAAATGTCACACTTTGCATGCCCTCTGTTCATCCTCCTACTCATGCTCTATTCAAAGGGAAGTTTACAAGCGGGTTTGTTTCTGGGAGCAACTGTTTTGTGCAGCATCCTTGAAGTCGGCAACATGTCCTTCTGAGCCTGCCACACTAACTCGGTGTTTGCTTTTGAAGCTTGAACCAACCATAGAAGGCACAAATAACTAATACAATTATAATTAGAATCAATTAGCAATTTGGAATCAATTAGCAACTTAGTTGAAAGTAGTTGATGTTTTCTTTAAATAACTTTGGTGGGGGTGTCCTTCCTGCTGCTGAACATATGTACAGCCTTGTGTGATTAAGGAAGGGCTTTAGCTCGAACATTTAGCTGTAACATGACAGTACTTGCATCAAATTAGTGTTGCACACTTACCGATTTCATGTCCGTCGAATTTGCAAACATTTAACAGGCATTGGTTGTGCAAAAATGTAATGCTTCCACCAAAATACCATCAGCACAACTTAATACACAATTGTGTATTCATGCATTGGTATTTATTTAGGAACTGACAGAGTGCACATACTGCAAGAAAGTGCATGCTACAAACACAGATTTTGTATATTAAAAAGTGTTTGGTAGTCAAGTACTTAGAAGGACCATATTTGATTGCAGTGGTACTGAAATGTGAACTTCAGGATTTCTCAGCTATAATCTGAGTGAAGGTGACACTACTCCAATGGAATGACACTTGCACATGCAGTAGATGGGTGGGGGGGGATGGGAGAAATATATCACTGGGAAAAATGACGTTAATTCCTCAAATTCAGCTACAAATATTGGTTATCTAATGTGATTCTGTATTTCACTTTCACTGTGTCACACCTATTTAAACAGAAATATATCAGATCAATAGTCTATTGTACAAATCATCAGATTTTATTGTCAATGCCCCCACCTGTACATCCCATTTCCCTCCACACGATACATCTATAAATACACTTTGTTCCATTCTGTGCAAAGAAAGCTGGAACAGAAGAACTGTAAAATGGTACTCTGACATTATACACTTCCAGACAAAACCATGAACTAACCTGTAGAAAGAAAAAACTGCAGATACTAGTTTATACCAAAGATCTTTGGAGCGCAGAAGGTTAAGGGGGGACTTGATAGAGGTCTTTAAAATGATGAGAGGGATAGACAGAGTTGACGTGGATAAGCTTTTCCCACTGAGAGTAGGGAAGATTCAAACAAGGGGACACGACTTGAGAATTAAGGGACAGAAGTTTAGGGGTAACATGAGGGGGAACTTCTTTACTCAGAGAGTGGTGGCTGTGTGGAATGAGCTTCCAGGGAAGGTGGTGGAGGCAGGTTCGTTTTTATAATTTAAAAATAAATTGGATAGTTATATGGACGGGAAAGGAATGGAGGGTTATGGTCTGAGCGCAGGTATATGAGACTAGGGGAGAATACGTGTTCGGCACGGACTAGAAGGGTCGAGAGGGCCTGTTTCCGTGCTGTAATTGTTATATGGTTATTATATGGTTATAAGCACAAAGTGCTGGAGTAACTCAGCGGGTCAGGCAATATCTGTGGAAAAAGTGGATGGGTGACGTTTCAGATCTGGACCCTTATTCAGACTCCATTAACCAATCTGGTTGGACTTGTGTGTGGTCTTTCCAGACTACTATGATGGATACATTTCTCTTCTCGGCGGTATATCTTTTTGGTTCTACACTTTGTGTAGCCAGATTGCTATGTTGTAAAGCTGCAGCAAAAGACTTTTGCATACGCAGCAGCTGAAAATAATAATTAATGATGAAAAGAAATTAGCTATATTTTAAAATAACTAGTTCAGAATAATTTATTCAGCTTGGCATTCTGTGAACTAATGGGATCATCTGATGATTCACACAAAGGGTAGAAGATTGCAGAGCCTTTCAGGATGGGTTGTGATTTTGCATTTTCACAATCACTGACACGTTAAACCCGATGTTGCAGTTTAATTATTACACACCAATGATATTCAGTTACAATTCTTACAATAGACTGTTTGCCATAAATATGAAGTACTGTTAAAATGAAATATAACAATCTCTTTATTTTCAGGACATTTTTTAAAAATCCACCACAAACAGCAAATGTCATTGTAATTAATCAAATTGTCAAGCCACTGAGAATACAAAATTGAAGTGATGGTAACATATCCAATTTATTCCTCGGCAGATGTATGATGAGCGAATAAGTGTATAATTACATGCAAGTATGTAATTTTTTGCTGAAGACTGTCTGAAATACTTTCTAGTCTGAACTAGACTATTAGGGCATTCATAAAGAATAAAGCTTGAAATAGAAGCAAAGCAATTTTCTTGTAAGAAGAGATGAAAATCCAGAGAGATTAATAGTGAGGTATGCTTTCATGTAACTCGTATTGGAGCGAGACCAAAAGTTATTTAACCAGAATACAGGGAACTATATATGGAGGACAATTAGGTCAGAAACAGTACTGCTTGAAATGAAACTCTAGTTCCTAATAAAATGAATTTAGATTGTCTCACAGGAAGATATATGTTTAACAGCAGGATTTCCCTTATGTGCAACGTTGTCAGTAGTTTTGTCAGTCTCCACATTGAAGTTACAGATATTTAGCATATTGTCAAGAAGGATGACCACTAAAAGTGCTTTCAAAATAATGTTTCCTCCATGTGATGCTTGGCTTAACATCAGAATTTCCCCCACTTTGAACGGTTTTGATTTCCACCTCAGGATTCAGGAGTCTGAAGAAAGGTCTCGACCGGAAACGTCACCCATTGCTTCTCTCCAGAGATGCTGCTGGTCCCGCTGAGTTACTCCAGCTTTTGTGTCTATCTTCAGGATTTCTCAGTTAAAAGTCTGAGTGAAGGTACCACTACTCTAGTGGAATGAGTCTTGAACATGCAGTAGTTTGGGAGGAAACAGGAGAAATATTGGACATAAGAACTTTTGGCAACTGTGTTGATAGATTGGTTGTCAACAACGTTCCACCATTCAATCTCCACAAATATTTTTCATTCTGTTAAAACTAAAATGCTGTAAAGCAGTAAAAATGCCACAACTAACATAGGTTTGTTTCCATCAATCTGTTATGTCAAATATTTACTTTATCAGTACTGGTTTCAGGGCAAATACCTACAGTATATAGAAAGGGTAGAGTTGAATGAAGATATTAAAATCAACCATTATTTTTGGAAAAAAGTATTAGCTGCTGATGCAATGTAATGGACCAGAGATATTGTATCTTTTCTCCAAAGTAAGAAGGTGACTTCTTTGCATTTGCATTCCCTCCTACTATAAACGCTCTTCTTCTTCTTCTTGCATATGGCGTGCACAGCCTAAAGTTGTAGGTCAACTTGTTCTAATTGATCTATTTGTTTGTGCACGTCGGGTTGAGTGCATTTGTCGAAACAGGGTGGACCATGTGAAGGTTACAATCTCCCACCCCTATAAATGCCTTCATGACTAAATATCCATTGCAGATGGAGATTTTTCTCAAAGTCTTTAGTGCTCCATCACCCTGAATACTTTCCTATTTCAAAACTCCAGCCTCCTTTGAATAGGGACTAAAATGTCATTTCCCTTCTTAATAACTTGCTTCACCTGAATGCTAACTTTTCTGTTCCCTGCACAGGAATACTCAGACCCCTCTGTACTTCTGGAGGACATTGATAGGCGATGTTTCGGGTCAGGATCCTTCTTCAGACCAACCTGAAATATCAACTTCCATGGTGTCCAAAGACCAGTTGATCTTGTCTGAGACTGTCTGACCTATTGAGTTACTCCAGTACTTTGCGTTTTACTCAAGATTCCAGCATTTGCAGTTCCTTGTGTCTCCACCTGTACTTTATTATTTTTGTGATTCTGTTCACTTAGATGATAGTCAGACTTTTGATGCCTCTACTGAAGTGCATGATCACATACTTTCCCATTTTTCAATTTCCCTTTCTTCCATGTGATGACCAATCCCTGTTAGCACACTTCTCCTTGTACTGTGAGCTCTTATATAGTTCACCTTGTGTAGCACCTTATCAAATTATCTGCCACAGAAGGAGTTGAGGCCAGTTCATTGGCTATATTTAAGAGGGAGTTAGATGTGGTCCTTGTGGCTAAAGGGATCAGGGAGTATGGAGAGAAGGCAGGTACAGGATACTGAGTTGGGCGATCAGCCATGATCATATTGAATGGCGGTGCAGGCTCGAAGGGCCGAATGGCCTACTCCTGCACCTATTTTCTATGTTTCTATGTAAATCCTTCTGAAAATCCAAATAAACTACATCTACAGGCAGGAAAACAGATAAAACTACACATGCTGAAATCTGAAATGAAAACAAAAATGTTGGAATCCCGTCAACCAGCATCTGTCAAAAGATAAATCAGTTAACATTTTAGATCATGGACACATGTACTGGGGAGAGACCGCAGGGGTAGAAACAAGCACCTGCAGATGTGGATGGTTTGCAAAAAAAAGACACAAAGAACTGGAGTAACTGAATCGTTCAGGCAGCGTCTCTGGAGAACATGGATAGATGATGTTTTCGGTCGGGACCCTTCTTCAGACTGAATGTACAGCAAATAACCTGGAATGTCGGTTGTCTAGTCCATGTCAGCCAACAATGGCATCTCTGTAAGTGGGACAGGCCCTTTAGTTACTGCTCCCTAATTTATTTTTGATTCATTAAACTTCCCATCACTAGATCAGTCCCAACTCTAATTAGCTTACAAATCAAACGAATTATGTGATTCACCAGAACAGTGGTCTCAGCTTGGTTCAAATGCAAACGAATTCCAACAGAACAGCTATCTCTTCCCATTGAATCAGAATCCATTTCTCCCACAGCAATCTTTGAACTCTGCATTCACTTCTCTGATTTTGTATATATTCTGTCCATTCGTACTTATTACCTTTGTGGTTCTGGTTTTCAATTTAGCCCTGAGTTGCTCTTAATCCCACAGCAGAACCTCCTTCCCAGTCTTGCCTTTTGCTAGTGCTTATGAGCACCATAGCAACTGGATTCTTTATCTCCCTCTCCAGGTTTCTCTCCAAACCCGTAAAAAATCCTGGCACCTGCAGGTTACCTGGAAGTCTATACCTTTGCTGCAGAGATATGTTCTCCTAACTATGCTATCCTCTATGATTATTACATTTTATTCTTCCCAGTAAAAGACCCCTTCATCCCCTTTCCCATCCCAAGCCATTGGGATATGGACAGTCTGCATGTCCTCAACCAAACAGGATGTAGGATTAATATACATGTTAGACAAGGAGAAGAGCTGACACTCCTCTAGACCTATGGTATAGATCCTTCCTGTCCCAGACCACTGATGTAAGGTAATCCATCTCAAGGGTGTAAGAAAGAACTGTGAATGCTGGTTTAAACTGGCTTGTTTCTATCTTGAATCTAAAGGGTGTGACTGCTTCCAGAGCACAGTGGTCATGCACCTTCCCCTGCCTGTGTGACAATGTGTCTGAATTTTGGATTCCAGCTCATCAACTCTGAACTGAAGCTCCTCAAACAGTCACACTTGCAACAAATATGACCACATTGGACCATGACTGGACCAACTAGGTTCCACACATTGCAGCTACAACACATTGCTGCTCAGCAACCTAAGTTTTAGTTTATGAATTAGTGCAGCATCTGCCAATCAAATCCCCTCACTTGTATCCACCTATGATTTGTGTGTAGGAAGGAACTACAGATGTTGGTTTGCACCAAATATAGACACAAAGTGCTGGATTAACTTGGTGGGTCAATCTCTGGATAAAAATAATATTTGATGTTTTGGGTCGATAATTTTTTGGACTGATAGTCAGGGGAGAGGGAAACTAAAGATATGAAAAGGTACAGAACAAAGCAGAGACAGCTCAGATGGCCAAAGAGCCCACAATGGTCTATTATTGGCTGAGAAGGAGGTGTTAAATGAAGGGATAAGAACAGTGAAATTAACAGGACAACCAGGGCGGGGAGAGACGGACAGAGAGGGAATGCAAGGGTTGCTTGAAATTAGGGACATCACTTGCCAGACTTTGCTCCGCCCCCATGTCTTTTCCATTCTCTCCCCTCCACTATAATCCAAAGATCCTATAGAAAGACCACTCCTGCTAAATGCAATGGGCTGATGTGTAGTATGCAACGGAGTGGGACGTGTGCCTTTTTTTCATCCATTTCAGTAACCTGACCCAACCTAACTCGCAGTGTAATCAATGTTGTGGGGGAACAGTTTGTGTTAATAAATTATAATTCTGAAAATGAGGAGAAGATTTTTAACAAAGAACTTTTATTTTTACGAGGATGTTTCCGTAGCCGGCTTCCGTCTCTGCACTAGTATCTTTGCTCCGCTATGGGGTCTTTGGTGCGGAGACGGAAGCCGGTTACGGAAATGGGGCCATATATTACCCATGAATCTGCCCATGACCGTACTACATCTTTTTCGTCGAGTCGGCTATCTTGCTTGCTATAGAATCTTTGCTATAATCTGTCTGAAGAAGGGTTCCAACCCAAAACATTACTTATCCAAGTCCTTCAGAGATGCTGCCTGACCTGTTGAGATACGCCAGCACTTTGTGTTAAACACAAGATTCCAGAATCGGCAATTCTTCGAGTCACACCTCTAAGGTATTGATACTGTTCCTGTTTCCACCACCTCCTTTGGCAACTTGTTCCAGGTACCAAATTTACCCATCATATCAATTGTAAACCTCCTCCCTCTCTCCATAAACTCATGCTCTTTAGTTTCGGACATTAATACCACAGAAAAGAGACTCTGGTTGTCTATCCTACCTATTCCTCTCATAATTTTATATATTTCTATCATGTCTATTTTCATCAATGTAGCACTGAATTAACAAATATTATTTAGCCATCTAATTTCTTGGCCACTGTTGTTTAATGAAGCCCGTTGAGTTGCTTCTGTAAAGCCTGACATACTGAGGAAGGAATTTCAGATGCTGGTTTATATCAAAGTTAGACACAAAATGCTAGAATGACTCGGCGGGTCGGGCAACATCTTTGGAGAAAATTAATGATGCTTCAGGTCAGAACGAAAGCTGGAAGAAGGATTTCCAACCCGAAACGTCATATTGTCTTTGTCTGCCTAACCTGCTGAGTTACTCCTGCATTTTGTGTCTAAGGCTGATATGCTGTTTTCTGGGTGCAAGTCTATTTGATTGCTCAGGATTCTGTCTTCATCATACCTAGGCACTGAAGTTCACCTTAAAAAATAACAGGTACTTCTAGGTGTCATTACCAGCCGTTTGTCACCAATGACAGAGGAAAGTAATTACAGCTGTGTGATATTACCAAAGAGAAGACTTAAATTATAAAGACAGTATTACCAAAACTGCTGCAGCTAATTTGCAGTCCACACTGAAAGATATTCACTCAACCGTCTCTAAAATATGCTTCCCTGACTCCGTGCCTTGGGGTATGAACTGTGGTGCTCAACTGACCATTAATATTGCTCGTAGCTTCACTGTTCTAAGCTAATGCACATTTCATGCACAAATATGTTCAACAATTAACATTTCTAAGGAATTTATTTTTGTCTTATGATTCATGTTATGCTCTATCCTCATGTTTTCGAGATGTCAGTGTAATTTGACGGATATGACAGGAGATCTCTCTGCTCATTTTTCAAGCAGAAAACGCAAAGCCTAAATATGAGGACCACAAGCAGTATGAATTACATTTATGAAGTTTATTTTTTGAGTGTGTCTTCAACTGGAACCAAGGATTGGAAATTTGCACCCACAAGAGCCTAACGGCTAAACATCATTCAACCAAAATACCAACTTTTTTTCACATGCCAGTCTCAGAACTTCAATGTGAAGATGAGTTCTAGACTCTACTTTACATTAGACTTTAGAGATACACAGCGGATACAGGCCCTTTGGCCACCGAGTCTGAGCCGACCAGTTCTATCCTACACGCCAGTACACAATGCCGACCTGTACACTAGTTCTATCTTACCTACAAGGGACAATTTTACTTTGGAGTCACGTGAGTGACTACGTGAAGAGCCCGCTCAGCATGCATGCGCGGCATTACGTTCAGCAGTGCAACAGCGGCGCATCGGGAGTCAGGCGCTCCCGCTACGGGGTGAAAGAACGGACCGTCAGGTAAGCTCTCAGGTCGGGTTTTCTTTCACAGGGAGCCTTCTGCTTTCAGGCAGAGAAGAAAGGCTCTAGAACAAACCTGTCCCCCGCTCGACTCCACGGAGGAGCGTTCCATCTGGGGGGGGCAGCAACAAGGCAGTAGGACCGCCTACCGGGCGCTCCGCTATTCCCCGACACCGCGCCGAGCCCAGCCTGCTAGCGCCTGAGCAGTGGGCTGGAAGTAAAGCCATGGAAGAGGCGTCCGGCCGGTGGCTTCCGACTTGTCGGACGGGGACGTCTCTCCACCCGCCCGGGGGAGAGACAGCCGCCTAAGCCGCATGGAGCGGCTCCTGGAGCAGGAGCTCCAGCGAGACGCACTTCGTGAGGGGCGCTCTCGCAGGGGGAGTTCAGGCACTCCCTCCACAGTGCCTTCTGCACTGTCCATTGCTTCCTCCTTACCCGAGGGTAGCTTTGGTGACCAGGACTGGGCTGGTCAAGAAGAGAGGACGATGGCTGAAGATCTCGGGAGTATGCAAGGGGTGCAGGAACAGGAAGAGCTGCTAGGTGTGGTGGACCGCTACGTAGCAACCCCACGTGCAGGAGGCCGTTAAAGGCCAAACCAGCGGCCAGCATTAACCACCTCTCCAACAGGCCCCTACAGGAGAGGTGGTCAATAAGGCCTTAGAAAACTGCAGCGGATCCTCAGGCTCCTGACGTCAGCCATCACATCGTTTGCTCATTCCGTGGACAAATACTGAGATGACCACAACCTTCGTAAACAAATCATAAAACCTGCCATAAAATCCTAAATTTGCGGGGTTGTGCATACCCCAGCCACTGAGCCAGACCCACTGCTCTTTGGCAAAGACCTCACAAAGCATATGAAGGATATGGAAGAGGCTTTAAAAAACTTTCGGTCTCATGAGGGCAGGCCCGGAACGAGCAAACCAAAATCAATAATTCCTAAGCAGCAGCACCCCATCGCGTCCATCAGTCGATGTCTAACATATGGGACTGGTTTAAAACTCGGGGTCCGCATTCTATCCCCGGAAGTCTTCTTTAGACCAGGGCCCATAGCGGACCCCATGGAAAATGCGCCACCCCCCAACATCACCGCCACGTCAGACAACGTGCAAGACTCGTTGGACCGGCAGGAAACAGAACAATACCCATAACCATGGAGGTAGGTGGGTCTGGTTCCTACCAGCATATAGAAAATAGGGGCTTAATACTAACAGGGGGGAGATTACACCTGTTTTAAGAAGCACGGGAGTCTATTCACGAGTGATCAGTATATACTCAATGGCATTAGTGGATATAAAATACAATTCATACTAGAAAAATTGTCACCAGTTCAACATTCACCCCAGAGGGTATTTTCCCTCTCCGTTAGAGAAACGAGAGGGACAAGCTGAACTGGTGAGACTAATTACAAAGGGTATCATGGGAAAACATGAACCCTTGGAATTCGTATCAAATATTCGTCACTAAACCCAAAAAAGATGGTGGATGTCGCATCATCATTGACTTAACTTCACTAAATATGTTTGTTAAGTATATACATTTCAAAATGGAAACGGTTGTTACTGCCAAATAACTAATTTCCAAAGGATACTTCATGGCAAGCATTGATCTTAAAGATGTTTACTATTTAGTACCATTCACAAGGATCATCGCAGATACCTGAAATTTACCTGGATGGGGCAGCTATGGCAGTTTAAAGCGTTACCCAATGGGTTCACATCAGCCCAAGATTATTCACCAAGATACTAAAACCAGCTCTGGCAATATTCAGAAGACAAAAACATATTGTCATGGCATATCTTGATGATATCTTAAATAATAGGCAAGACCATGGAATTGACTATGTTAGCTGTATCAGCTACCAAACAGTTATTCGAAACCATGGGATTGTCTTACATCCAGATAAATCTAAGTTGAAGCCATCCACAATCATGGACTACTTGGGCTTCACAATTAATTCAGTCTACGTGACTGTAACATTGCCAAGAGACAAAACAGTTGAATTGGCACAATCATGCAACAATTTAATGATTCGGACCTTTGCACTGTCAAAACTTACAAAGAGCAAAGGTACAGGCATCAAAACGACACACAGGTCATTATGATCGTGTCATAAAGTTACCCACTGAAGCAATATCAGAACTACAGTGGTGGGCAAAAAACATTTGGCATAGTTTCAGCCCTATTATCATCACTAACTCTACGTTAGTTATCCAAACAGATGCCAGTGCTCAAGGCTGGGGAGTAACTAACTCTATATCCAGCACAAGTAGTAGATGGACTAACCCAGAGTCATCATTACCACTTACACTGGGCATTAATTACCTAGAGATGTTGGGTGACTTTTATGGTTTAAAAGCATATGCACAAATATGCATCACTTGCATGTACGATTACAAATAGATAATACTACGGTGGTGGCCTACATTAGCCATATAGGCAGCATAAAATCGGTATCATGCGACAAGTTGGTCAACACAATTTAGCAATGGTGTGTCGAAAGACATATTTGGCTATCAGCAACTTACCTGCCAGGTAAGCCAAATACAGTGGCAGGCACCAGGTCACGTAAATTTAATGACAACATCGAATGGATGTTATACCCCAAAAATTTTGCAAAAGTTATCAAGCAATATGGCACGCCATATAGATTTATTTGCATCAAGGCTAAATCACCAGGTACCTATGTATGTCGCTTGGGAACCAGACCCTGAGGCAGCAGCGGTAGATGCGTTTGCGCTGGATTGGGGAAATTATTATTCTATGCATTTCCTCCTTTCTGCCTCATCAGTTGGGGACTACGCACAATACAAATGGACTCTGCTTCAGGTATTTTGATAGTACCTGACTGGCCTACGCAGCCATGGTTCCCAATACTCCATGACATTGTTGTTGAAACTCCGATGGTATTCCCCAGTGACCCAGAGTTATTAACACCCAGTGTCGGGCATAAGCCACCCGTGCCATGAAAAAAAAAAAAAAATCAAGCTCCTGGGTTGCAGATTCTGCACAAACCACTTCTGGGACTGAGATTATCAGAACAAACCGTCGACACCATGTCAGCATCCCTCCGAACATCCACTAAAAACAGCACTTGTCCAGCATCAAAAAATGGGAGAAGTACTGCTTGGATACAGGGACCACCTACTCAACCGCTACAGTTACCAACGTACTGGAATTCCTGGCGAACCTTCACCACGATGAAGGACTCAGCTACAGAGCCATCAACACAGCTAGAAGTGCTCTGCCTGTCTATTTAAAACCAGCTCCAGGACAACAGCCAATGGGGTCCCACCCGCTGGTGGTCAAACTAATGAAGGGTCTTTACAACTCTAACCCCCTAGACCACGGTACACCCATATATGGGATGTCAGTGTGGTCCTGACATACCTCAGAGGATGGCCACCAGCCAGATCCCTCAACCTGGAACAATCTATGCTCAAAACACTCATGTTGATGGCACTTGTATCTGCACAAGAGGGTCCAGTCACTACACCTATTGCGACTGGACAGCATGCTCACAGCTCCAGACCAGATCTCTGTCGTTATTCAGGGATTGATCAAACAGAGCAGACCAGGAACACCTAATCCAGTCGTGGAATTCCGGGCTTACCCGCCAGAACCATAGTTATGTGCCATGACCCACCTACTATCCGACATAGACACAACCAAAATATTTGAGGGAGATGAAAAGCCTTGTGGGTCAGTCATAAAAAACCTTATGGTCGGGTGATGAGCCAAACCATTTCGAAATGGCCCAAGCAGGTGCTAAAAGCTGCTGGGATAAACACTAACATGTACAAATTTCATTCCACCAGGGCAGCATCCACGTTGACGGCTAAAAGAATGGACGTGCCTATAGACCACATCAAGGGTCTTTACAACTCTAACCCCCTAGACCACGGTACACCCATATATGGTCAGGGGAAAGACCGTGCAGAAATTTTATAATAAGCCGTTGGCAAAACCTGTTTTAATTGCAGAAAAGATTTTACACACTGCAAATATTTAATTTAAGGCCAGGGGAGCAATTTAATTTCTTTGTTGTTATTGTTAAAAAATACCATTGTGTTTTTCTACAAACAGATTCATTGGTTGATTACGATAACACACTTCCTCCCTCAAGGACTTCGGCAGTGCGTGAAGTAATACCTGTTACATGGTTTGAAATCACAGAACTTTGAAGTCTTCACGTAGTCACTCACGTGACTCCGAAGTAAAATAGTAAGATTAAATGAGAATTACCAGTTTGAAGTTTGATCTGTATTTTATGAGGAGTTACGATGAGGGATTAGGTGCCCTCCGCTCCCACCCTCAATAATATGGGTCAAACTGATAAACTGATGTCTCCTTTTCTTTATATGTTTACTTCAATAACTGTGTCTATCTGTGATTCCACACCGCTGCTTTGAAGTATGCTGCGCATGCGTGCTGAGCGGGCTCTTCACATAATCCTTCATCGTAACTCCTCATAAAATACAGATCAAACTTCAAACTGGTAAGTTCTCGTTTAATCTTACTATTTTACAATGTAGCCAAATCCAATCAACCTACAAATGTGTTCCTCTTTGGAGTGTCAGAGAAAACCAAAGCACCCAAAGAAAACCCACACAGTCACAGGGAGAATGTACAAACTCTGTACAGACAGCACCCAAGGTCAGGATGGAACCTGGGTATCTGGTACTGTAAGGCAGCAACTCTCCTGCTGCACCACTTTGCCACTCCTAATTCATGTCATTACTGTTCCTGTCTACACCGCCTCCTCTGGCACTTTCTCTAGGTATCATTCTAACAATCCCCTTAAAAGGCAAAACTTTTGCTAACAACTCATATTAAGTGTAACAAAATTATATTGTTTCTGTGGGTTGCTATGCAACAGTACAGACATAGATCCTCATTTAAGGCACAATCATTTTAAGTTTCCGAATTCACAATACGATTTTATCATCTCCAACATAACTTCCACATCTTGTTATATCAAGACTTGTATCATCATTATCCTAATGGTAAATGTCTTCTCGTGCCCCAACAACTTTGGCATTTGTATAAATGGAATATACATTCATTATGGTCATTTTATCCCTTTACATGCACTGACCTTGAACATGTAAGAGCAGTTTTACAGAATCTGAAATAACGTGTTAAATCATATATATCTAATTTACTGGCAGCTGAAGTTATTATACCCTGAAAATGTGATATCAATGGCAATTTATGTGTGAATCGCTCCGACAATGGCCAGTATTTCATTATTGAATAGGTCAGCAAGGAAGTGTCTCTTATTTGCGGTAACACAATATATTCATTTGATGAGACTTTCATCAGAGTCTTAAATTGGCAGCTTGGAAGGTACAGTACATGCTGGTGCTGTTTAGGAATAACTTTTATTCTAAAGAAAACTAACTCATCCCATTTAGAATGACCAACTAGCATGAAGAAAAAGAAAAAAACATCAGTTGTCTGCAGGACATACAGAATATCAATTACAAGAAGGACACCCCATGATAGAATGAAAACAAATGCAATCTACATCACTGATAAGTGTTTAATCCAAAAGTACAAAAAATAAGATGGTGGCTTGAATTTTTGTTTTCCATTTTTAATGAGAAGTGAATGTAATTTCTGGCAGTTTAGCTTAACATATCTAATAATCAGCTTTTATTTAAGCTGTGGGGAATGTACTGAAGAAGCTGTGGGGAATGTACTGAATCCAGTCTGAGCACAGCAAACTGGAGGTTCAGAGCTGATTCTCATAACAATTTCTGTAACAACAAGGAACTGCAGATGCTAATTTACAAAACAAAAAATATACAAAGTGCTGGAGTAACTGAATGGGTCAGGCAGCGGGAAACCACATGCAAACTGGAAGAACCACACCTCATATTCTGCTTTGGCGGCTTGCAACCCAACGGTATGAACATTGAATTCTCAATTTTTAGGCAACTAACCCTCAAGCAGGTCCTATCCCCCTTCCCTTTCCCCCAGAAGACCTCCCCATCCACTTTCTTACCACTCCCCTCCCCTGAACCCTGGCTGACCTTGCACCAATTTCTCCCCTCCCCCTCGCCCTCTACCTGTATCATTTTTACCAGCGACACAAATTGCAACTTTCTATGGCCAAATTTAACAATTCACAACTTGTTAGCATTTGAGGCTCACACCTGTCATTTCATCTCTGGCCTTTGTCCCACAATTTGCCTATCAAAAAAGACCCTTGCCTGTGTTCACCTGTTACTTGCTATGCTCTGTCTTTTCTCTTTTCCTCTCTTCCAGCTTTCTTTCAGCCCACCTCTCCCCAATACCCAATCAAGAAGAGGGAGTTACATGTGGCCCTTGTGGCTAAAGGGATCAGGGGGTATGGAGAGAAGGCAGGGATGGGATACTGAGTTGGATGATCAGCCATGATCATATCGAATGGCGGTGCAGGCTCGAAGGGCCGAATGGCTTACTCCTGCACCTATTTTCTATGTTTCTATGTTTCTATGATCCTGACCCAAAACGTCATCTATCCATGTTTTCCAGAGATGCTGCCTGACCTGTTGAGTCACTCCAGTATTTTGTGTCTTTCTCTCATAAGTATTCCACTGAATTACTGAATGTAGAAACAAGTAACTGCAGTGTTGATTTACAAAAAAACAACACTAAGTGTTGAAATAACTCAACAGGTCAGGCAGCATCCCTGGAGAACATGGACAGGTAACATTTCAGGTTGGTACCCTTCTTCAGACTTTTAGGGGGTGGGGAAAGAAAGTTGGAAGAGAGGAGGGGAAGATTGGCAGATGGCAGATCATAGGTGAACAGAGAAGAAGGGAGGGTTGATAGATCAATGGTTGGACAAAGGGCAGCAGTGAACAAAACAGAAGGTGTGAGCCAAAAAGATTGAAGAGTTGTGAGTTGTGAAGCTGGGGTGGGAGATTGCAACCTTCACGTGGTCCACCCTGTTTTGACGAATGCAATCAACCTGGCGTACACAAACAGAAGTTCAAACAGAACAAGTTGTCTTACAACTTTGGGCTGTGCACGCCATACGCAAGAAGAAGAAGTTGTGAAGCCAGAGAAAGGAATATTGGTGAGGGGGTGGGGGAGGAGGTCAAGAGACAAGAGTGTTTTATTGTCATATTGCTTGCTTGGCTGTAGGGAAGTAGCTGTTCCTGAACCTGGTGGTTACAGTTTTCAAGCTCATGTACCTTCATCCTGATGGCAATGGTGAAATGAGTGTGTGGCCAGGATGGTGTGGGTCTTTGATGATGTTGGCTGCCTTTTTGAGGCAGCTGGGGGGGGGGGGGGGGCGGGGGTGTGAATAACCCGGAGGGGGAGGGGGCAGGGTGTGTGAATAACCCGGGTGGGGTGTTGGCTGCCTTTTTGAGGCAGCGGGGGGAGGGGGGTGTGAATAACCCAGGGGGGATCAGGGGCGGGGGGTGTGGATAACCCAAGGGGGGTGGGGGGGGGGGGGGGGAGTGGGTGTAAATAACCCAGGGAGGGGGAGGGGGCAGAGGGTGTGGCACTCAGCAGCATAAGAGCCCATTGCGATTGGTGCACTGAGAGTGGTATTGTGACATCATCATTGGAAGCTCCTGGAAAATGGATGTGTGTGAGAAGCTGTGGTTACCATTTGGCAACGTCCCATTGTGATGTCATTTGTAAGTGAGATCCATTGTGATTGGACGTCTGTGAGTGGCATTGTGACAAAGGTGGATGGAATTTAATGCAGAGAAATGTGAGGTGTTGCATTTTGGGAAGTCTAACGTGGGCAGGACCAAAGATTATAGAGGGTCCTGCCCACGTTAGACTTCCCAAAATGCAACACCTCACATTTCTCTGCATTAAATTCCATCCACCTTTGTCACAATACCACTCACAGACGTCTATAATCTTTGGGCCGGTCCTACACAGTGAATGGTTGGGCTCTGTGGAGTGTTGTAGAGCAGAGAGACATAGGAGTACAGGTACATAGTTCCTTGAAAGTAGCACAGCTCAATAGTGTGGTCAAAAAGGCTTTTGGCACATTGTCCATCAACAGTCAAAGTATTGTGTATAGAAGTTGGCAGGTCATGTTGCAGTTATATAAGATGTTGGTGAGGATGCCTTTATAGTACTGTGTTCAGTTTGGGCTCCATATTGCAGGAAATATGTTGTCAAGCTGGAAAGGGTAAAGAGAAGATTTACGAGGATGTTGCCAGGGCACAAGGGCCTGAGTTATAGGGAGAGGTTGAGTAGGCTGCAACTCTATTCCTTGGAGCACAGGAGGATGAGGGATCATCTTATAGAGGTGTACAAAATCATGAGATGAATAGTTTGGGTAATCACATAGAGTCTCTTGCCCAGACTAGGGGAATTGAGAACCAGACTTGGTCCTGTCGTTGGGCATCATTTAGAGGGTGCAGTGAACCATTGGATTCTTGCTCCAGAATATGTTAGTGAGACTGGGATTTCTACTGTTGACAGCACATGTATCAAGACCTTGTCTTGCTGTCATATAAAGATCTGCCCCTTTGAAATCTCCCTGTCATTGCAAATTGTAAACTATGATTTCATAAAAACTGACAAGGCGCTCCGTCAAATTTCCACAAAACTAGCAATTTAATTCCAGCTGACATCCATTTGTTAAGCTCGATAATTCTACCTAGTTTTAGTCATAATAGACCCAGCTATACTTTGCTCTCAATTTATTTCATAACATACACTTGCCAACTGTCAGCTTTTTCAAGCTGTTATCAGCTTTGCAATTTACAGTATGTGTTAGCTTGCCAGCATTTTGTAAATTGCTCGTTCTAAGGTTCCCCCCTCTAGTTTCAGTCAAAAATCACTGAGTCAAGCATTTGCATGTCTAAACTTTATTTTGACAAAACACAATTACAGTTCAACTACTATACCTAACCACCGTGGGTTCGATCCTCGTATCTGCCTGTTCAAGCCCTCTAGGCCTCGCTCAAACAGAGACACTCCAGAAGGTCATGCAGTCCAAGAAGATCGACGCAGGACCACGTGGCAGCGGACTTTGATAGGTCCCCGGACCTCGAGGGGCCGAACCACATGGGGGTGGTCTCTTTACAATCCAATTACAGATATTGATTAACCCCATACATGCAGACATTTCCCTAACCCAATAATACAGTGGCTAATACATTGTATTCAAACAGTGTTTCTCAGAGGAAACAAACATTGCAACATTTTCCAGAGAGCTAGCACGGACATTGTGGGCCGAATGGATTCGTGGGCTGGCAGCTCAGTCACTCAAGCCTGTTGTGCTGGCAGCTCACTCACTCACGGCTGGTGGGCTGGCAGTTGACTCACGGCTATTCCTTGAAATTCTATTTCAAGCAGGGTGCAAGGCCACCAAATTCAAGTGTAGTTTCATACCATTTCAAGCAGGGTGCAAGGCCACTAAAGACAGCATGTCGCGACCTCTCCCTCCTCCATCTTGCAGAGACTGAGTCACGCGCACACTTCTGCGTTTTATAGTCCCTCCCCCTCCCACCAGAAGGGGTGTGGCCTTCATGACATGATTGACAGGAGAGAGAATCTCAACTTTTTTAAACACTAATAACCCTTTTATTTTTCATCAATGGGAAAAATCCTCAGCACCCGATGAGCAGAGGGGGACTGAGTAAGATGGCCAAATATCACAGTTGTACGTGGTAGCGTTTTTTCGAAAATCAATATAAAGCGCAAACAGGAAGTGGTCAAGATTAGACTTTTAATTATAGAGAAGGCAAGGCAACTTTAATTAGGCAACACAGCTTTAGCATTTCCATACCAAAGGCAGCACAGCTTTAGCATTTCCAAACTATATTTTCAAACCACATTAAGGGCACTGACAGGTCAGTAAAACCACTCAGTTTAGTGGACGTGTGTTCAGTGTCACAGCTCAGACTGAGAGACGTGACCCTCTCGCTCCCCCATCTTGCAGAGACTGACTGAGACACTCAGCATTTCTGGGTTTTATAGTCCCTCCGGAAGGGGCGCGGCCTTCAGGAAAGAGAATCTCAACATTTTTTAAACACTAATAACTCTTTTATTTATCATCGATGGGGAAAATCCTCTTGTCCTGCGCAGCGGAGGGGGACTCTGAGTAAGATGGCCTAAAATCACAGCCGTAAGTGGCAGGATTTTTCCAAAAATCAATATACAGAACAACAGGAAGTGGTCAAGATCAGACTTTTAGTAATATAGATGTCTGGTTTGCATTCATCCAATCCATTCTATGCATCCATTCTATGCATTTTCACCTGATTGTCAGGGTCTGCAGATGTTCCCATTCTCTTCCTGCAGCTCTGATCTTGGCTCTAGACAAACTGGCACCATTCTGCAGCTTGTCCCATTTCTACAGAGAGCACTTTTAAATTGACCAAATGGCCTACCAGCCCTGAAGCCTTTACTCAATTTTCGGGTTGTGGCCTCCCCAATTTGACCAGGATTAACATTCCTTCCTAGTTATCATATATGATAACTCATCATTTATGATAACCAAATAATCAAATAATCAGCTAACCAGATATACATATGTGTGTCCATGACATTTCCCATCTATCAGCAACACAAGATGATGATGTTTCTTCCCAGAATCTTGTCAAGCTACCTGAGTTTTCGTGGGCATAGCTTCACAATTTCCGTCTGATGAGTCTTCACCTCCCGAGTTTTCATGGGCGCGAATTCCCTCCATCCGTGTGTTTTTGCCCATTCTTCCATCCCTTTCCATCGTCAAACCTATAACCTGTCATTCTTGAAAAACTTGGGACAAAGCAAGTTACCATTCATGCACCAATGCTTCCCCAAACATTCACTGTAATTCTGCAATACTATCCCTTTTCCATTTCACTATTCCTATCCTATTATATTCTACTCTATCACTGTATTCCTATTCCTATTCTGTTCTACAATATACGCTTTACTATCCTAAGATCAACACTAATCAGCTCTCTCCATATTCACTCAATCTTATAATCTGTTTATCTGATGATGGTTTATCATATACATTTCAGCTGGGTTCAGTCCAGATTTCCTAGGGAACTTGACTCTAATTTAAAGCAAACCATGAAGAATGTTCTAATTTAACCAAATTCAGTCTCAGCCTTCAATTTACTATTTCAAATTTCAGTGTCCATCTCGTCCTACTCATTCCACAGAATTGTGGCCGATAAAACAATTCCATTCCAAATCTTGTGGATTTCCCAGCTGTTCAAATTTAAACAATCAATTTCCATATGCTGTCAATTTCATCATAAGTCCAATTAGGAATGCTAAATCCAGGGATAATTTCTTTCCACCTTGATAATAGAAGCCGCTTTACCATCAAGGGTTAAACAATTTAGATCCATCGATTAAATATGCATCGGCTCTGCTATTCCTACACCCATTCAAGTTTCTCCATCTAATTCACTAGGTTTCTACTCCAGTACTTCTGCCTTAGTATGTTGGCTCCGCTCTCAGTCTAGGGGTTCTCGCTTGTACTAGTTCCTTAACTACTGAGTAATTTCCTAGTCCGGTCTCTTAAAAGGATGTCCTGCTGCTCACAGTTCCTCTTTTGACCATTTCCAATTCCAACTCCAATTCCAATTTTAATTACAATTTTAATTCCAACTCTCATGTTCCCTGAATAATTTCCATGTTACCAGATCTTCTCAAGTTCCATCCTTCCTGATGTTCTCTGAATAATCCTTCTCATCTTTGGCTGCCAGTCTGGAATGAGACAATAACAATATCAATTAATAATCAAACTCCAAATATTCCTAAGCCAAATTTCACAAGTATGTTCCAAATCTCAACATTTTAAGACCCTCCAATTCATTACCATACAATTTCGAGACCGAATCCAAAATTTTATAAATGTATTTCTAATAATAATTTAGATGCAAAATAGGTGTTTTACCCCAAAATACAGACAATGGTTTTTTTTTTCAAATTCAGTTCTTTAAAGAGGAGCTTGTCCCAATAGTCATCATAGGTTGTTGGTGTTGTTTCTTTAGGGAAGATTAGATTGTGTATTTTTCTTTCCTTCCTTTTCTGGCTTCAAAAGCAGGATGGTGTTAAAGTTGGGCACTAGGGTAGGTCTCTTCTTCTTCTCCTCTGATGTCAGTTTCAAGGGAGTAGGGATACTGAGGAGCTCTGTCTCTATCGTTTGACCTTCCCAGAGTTGTCTTAAAGGGGCAGGACAATATTATTTCCTCCTGCTAGTTGATTCCTGTTTCTGGGGAGCTGCATTGCCTTTGCTGTCTTCTGCCCATTCTCAAGGGGTCTGTATATTTTTTTACCTTACTCCCCAGATAGTATGTTGTTGAATATACTGCCCTGCAGGCACAAACTCAGTAACACGTTAGTATAATAACTTCTTTCCCCACTCCAGTACCTCCTGCACAATAAGTTTGTTTCTTCTCTCCCTCGTGCCATTTTTTCTCCTTAATTACCATTCCTTCTCATGCCAACTACTATGTAGCAATGTTACAAAATGTTGAGATTTTAAAAATCAAGTCTGCAATTTATCCCATCAGATAAAGCATAAAAATAAGTTTAATTTGACTCCTAATTCACTTTCATATCTTCAGTATTAAAAAAAGTTATGGACATTTTCATATTCCGAAAATAGCATCTTGTTCCCTATTGCTTTTCATAGAAACATAGAAACATAGAAAATAGGTGCAGGAGTAGGCCATTCGGCCCTTCGGGCCTGCACCACCATTCAATATTATTAATGGCTGATCATCCAACTCAGTATCCTGTACCTGCTTTCTCTCCATACCCCCTGATCTTATTAGCCACAAGGGCCACATCTAACTCCCTCTTAAATATAGCCCATGAACTGGCCTCAACTACATTCTGTGGCAGAGAATTCCAGAGATTCACCACTCTGTGTAAAAAATGTTTTTCTCATCTCAGTCCTAAAGGATTTCCACTTTATTCTTAAACTGTGACCCCTTGTTCTGGACTTCCCCAACATCGGGAACAATCTTCCTGCATCTAGCCTGTCCAACCCCTTAAGAATTTTGTAAGTTTCTATAAGATCCCCCCTCAATCTTCTAAATTCTAGCGAGTACAAGCCGAGTCTATCCAGTCTTTCTTCATATGAAAATCCGGACATCACAGGAATCAGTCTGGTGAACCTTCTCTGTACTCCCTCTATGGCAAGAATGTCCTTCCTGAGATTAGGAGACCAAAACTGTATGCCATATTCCAGGTGTGGTCTCACCAAGACCCTGTACAACTGCAGTAGAACCTCCCTGCTCCTATACTCAAATCCTTTTGCTATGAATGCTAACATACAATTTGCTTTCTTCACTGCCTGCTGCACCTGCATGCCTACTTTCAATGACTGGTGTACCATGACACCCAGGTCTCGTTGCATCTCCCCTTTTTCTCATCGGCCACCATTCAGCTATGTTTACTTTCCTGTTTTTGCCACCAAAGTGGATAACCTCACATTTATCCACATTATACTGCATCTGCCATGCATTTGCCCACTCACCCAGCCTATCCAAGTCATCTTGCAGCCTCCTAGCATCCTCCTCACAGCAAACACTGCCCCCAGCTTCGTGTCATCCGCAAACTTGGAGATGTTGCATTCAATTCCCTCGTCCAAATCATTAATATATATTGTAAATAGCTAGGGTCCCAGCACTGAGCCTTGCGGTACCCCACTAGTCACTGCCTGCCATTCTGAAAAGGATCCGTTAACTCTTACTCTTCGCTTCCTGTCTGCCAGCCAGTTCTCTATCCACATCAATACTGAACCCCCAATACAGTGTGCTTTGTATACTAATCTCTTATGTGGGACCTTGTCGAAAGCCTTCTGAAAGTCCAGATATAATGCAACCACTGGTTCTCCCTTATCCACTCCACTAGTTACCTCCTCGAAAAATTCTATAAGATTCGTCAGACATGATTTACCTTTCCTAAATCCATGCTGACTTTGTCCAATGATTTCACCACTTTCCAAATGTGCTGCTATCCCATCTTTAATAACTGACTCTAGCAGTTTCCCCACTACCGATGTTAGACTACATGGTCTGTAATTCCCCGTTTTCTCTCTCCCTCCCATTTTAAAAATTGGGGTTACATTAGCTACCCTCCAATCCTCAGGAATCACTCCAGAATCTAAAGAGTTTTGAAAAATTATCACTAATGCATCCACTATTTCTGGGGCTACATCCTTAAGTACTCTGGGATGCAGCCTATCTGGCCCTCGGGATTTATCGGCCTTTAATCCATTCAATTTACCTAACACCACTTCCCAGCTAACCTGGATTTCACTCAGTTCCTCCATCTCATTTGACCCCTGGTCCCCTGCTATTTCCGGCAGATTAATTAAGCCTTCCTTAGTGAAGACAGAACCAAAGTAGTTATTCAATTGGTCTGCCATGTCTTTGTTCCCCATGATCAATTCACTTGTTTCTGACTGCAAGGGACCTACATTTGTTTTAACTAATCTTTTTCTCTTCACATATCTATAAAAACTTTTGCAGTCAGTTTTTATGTTCACTGACAGTTTTCTTTCATAATCTATTTTCCCTTTCCTAATGTTTCCCTTTCCCCTTTGTCCTCCTCTGCTGGACTCTGAATTTCTCCCAGTCCTCTGGTAGGCTGCTTTTTCTGGCTAATTTGTATGCTTCATCTTTTGTTTTGATACTATCCCTGATTTCCCTTGTTATCCACGGATGCACTACCTTCCCTGATTTATTATTTTGCCAAACTGGGATGAACAATTGTTGTAGTTCATCCATGCAGCCTTTAAATGCCTTCCATTGCATATCCACCGTTAACCCTTTAAGAATCAATTGCCAGTCTATCTTGGCCAATTCACGTCTCATACCCTCAAAGTTACCTTTCTTTAAGTTCAGAACCCTTGTTTCTGAATTAATTATGTCACTCTCCATCCTAATGAAGAACTCAACCATATTATGGTCACTCTTACCCAAGGGGCCATGCACAACAAGACTGCTAACTAACCCTTCCTCATTACTTAATACTCAGTCTAGAATAGCCTGCTCTCTCGTTGGTTCCTCTACATGTTGGTTTAGAAAACTATCCCGCATACATTCCAAGAACTCCTCTTCCTCAGCACCCTTGCCTATTTGATTCACCCAATCTATATGTAGATTGAAGTCACCCATTATAACTGTTGACTTAACTCAAAAGTTGTGATCAAGGACAGTCAAAAGCCCATAACTTTCTTAAAAATTAAGAGAACTGAATGAAATGTTCAGTTATTATAGATTGAAGCATTATGAAACAAATATGAAACAATCTTACTTGGATGACCTGAAATTAAAGCATATAATTAGTTAGTTACCTAATTGTAGCTGATTACAAAATTCAATTACTAGATCTAAACATCTATCCATTTCTTAAGAAAAGGTTAACATTTTTAAATAGCCTAAGTGTCCAAATAACATTCACACATTCACAATATAACATGATTTTTAAATCTCATTGTCATGAATTTATAGGCCAAATGGAAGAAATTTAGTGTTTAATTTCCGTAAATTAATGGCCATTTAAATCATCTTGCGAATTAGATTTTGTGGAATGCGATTGATTGGAACGTTGCATTTGCGGTGAATTTAAACTCCATATCGGCAGGAAAAACACTGCCGGTTCGTATGGGGCCTAAATCACCTTTTCGCAACTTAAAATTTTGATTAAAGGCATCCTAAGAAGCACGTTTATATGTAAAAATAAACGGCGTACCTTGCTTTGTCCCATACGTGAGATCCGTCCCGTTGTCAGCGTTGACGGCTTGAGAAGACAATTTTTATTTTACTCCTGCTATTAAATTATCCAGCGCTGTTTTTAATAAACTTGATAAAACGGATGTCGGAGCGATTATTCTTCAGCAGCTAAACAGCCTGACAAAGATCGATTTCAACAGGCTGGAGAAAACGGCAGTTTAAACCCGCCCCCCTCTCAAAGGCGCCAAAGTCGCGCACACGGCCAGTGACAGAACTGCAGCGCCGCTGAAGGTAAATTTTGTAACATACTTATACTATGTTTCTTACTTCTTCCTTTCAGTGAGGGTTTCTCGAGAATTAGATTATTTGTGTCTCCTCCTAGCATTTCGAAGGGGGTGATGTCTTACTGGTTTTTATTGCTGTGTTTGGGCCATGTGAGGACGCCTTCATATTTAATAGATGGTATTAACTGGCAGGTTAATGCTAACAAAATGGGTTCGATTGCCAAAATGTCCCTGTCCCCTGATCACCTTGCAAGTGTCCTCATCCTGTACCTTCGGGGTCCCAGGTATCCTGGTAACCTCTCAGAATCCACTGGTTTCAGAAACCCAGTGGCCCTCTTATTTGACCTCCTTCCTTCTCTGTAGTACTCCCTCACAGGACACGACCAACTACAATGTCCCAATTCCCCACAGTTGTAGCACTGGTCTGGTCGAACAACCCATTATCCCTTCCAGCCAAACCGAGGAAAAGTTGGCTCTCGGAATGGTAGATCCATCCAAGCTTTAATTAGATTAGATTAGATTAGAATAGATTCCTTTATTGTCATTGAGACTTTCGGTCTGAACGAAATTTCGTTGCCTGCAGTCATACATATAATAATAAATAACAAAACATACAATAAACACAAATTAACATCCACCACAGTGAGTTCACCAAGCACCTCCTCACTGTGATGGAGGCAAAAGTCTTAGTCTCTGTCTCTTCCCTCCTTGTACTCCCTCTGCGCTGAGGCGGATCTAGGCCGAAGATGCCGCCCTCCAGTCCAGCGGACCTCCGAAGTGATGTTGCCGCCGCCTCAGCTCCGATTCGGGCCGCTGCCGAGAGCCGGAACGCCGCCTCAGCGAGTCGGGCCGCCACCGCCTCAGCTCCGATTTGGGCCACTGCCAAAAGCTGGAACACCACCTCAGCGAGTCGAGCTGCCGCTGCCTCAGCTCCGAGTCCTGCCGCCTCAGCTCTGAGTCCCGCAGCCTCAGCTCCGAGTCGGTCGGCTGCCAAAAGCTGGAACACCGCCTCAGCGAGTCGGGCCGCCGCTGCCTCAGCTCCGAGTCCCGCCGCCTCAGCTCCGAGTTCCGCCGCCTCAGCTCCGAGTCCCGCCGCCTCAGCTCTGAGTCCCGCCGCCCTAGCTCCGAGTACCGCAGCCTCAGCTCCGAGTCCCGCTGCCTCAGCTCTGAGTCGGTCCGCTGCCGAAAGCTGGAACGCCGCCTCAGCGAGTCAGGCTGCCGCCGCCTCAGCTCAGAGTCCCGCAGCCTCAACTCCGAGTCGGGCCGCCGCCGCCTCAGCCCCGAAGTCGGCCAGCCTAGTCCTGGCTGGCTCTGACTCCGGAGCCTCGAGGTCAGATGCAGTTGGAGGCCGCCAGCTCCGCCATTAGGCCTCAGCGCAGACGGAGGCAGAGAAGGGGGATACGACAAGAAAAAGTCGCATTCCCCCGAAGGAAGAGACTAAAAAACATGTTTCACCCCCCCCCCCCCCCACACATAACACAACCTAATAAACTAAAATTTAACCAAAACAAGACAACAACAAAAACAACAAAAAAGTAAAAACAGACGGACTGCAGGCGAGCCGCAGCTGTTCAGCAGCGCCGCCACTTCCGGAATCTTCCTCCTCCTTGTCTTCCTTCACCCTTATTTCCCTTTTTTGAATCTTTAATATAGGTTTCTGAGCTGCCGTTGGAACAGGCTGCATTAAAGTCTGGACAACTGTGGCCAGGGGGACATTTACACCTAATGCGGAACTTAATACCAAAGGTGGAGTAGGCAGCATTCTACAAACGAACTGCCTACGGGGAATCGTCAGGGAATTGCTGTAACATAGTAATATTATCACTGTCCGGATCAATCCTTCTGTATCCTCCTGCTATCTCACCCTCAGAAAAGCTATTTATTCTGTCTCTGTACTTCAGGAAGGATTCCTTTACTTTCCCACTACTGGATTTTCTAATTAATTTTAGTACCCATTTCGGTAGAATTTTCCTTCTAGCTCCTTGATTTCCCATACTGTTCTCCACTGGTGTAGCAATCATAGGAGCAAAGGGATCCTTCCCCGATTTTTCCACTTCAGATTTGAATTTAGTGGGAGGAGCTGAAGATAATGCTGAGTCCTCCTGTGTACCCTGCTTGCTCACCAGTTCTCTCGTGTTCCCCGCTAATCCCTAATTTATATGTCACCACTCTTAGAGTGGTCAGTAAAACGATCTCATTATTTATTTTCCTTCTAGTGAAGAACATTCTCCATATTTCAATTAGCTCATTTCCTTCCTCACTATTTCCATATCTTTTGACAATCATTTCTATGTAGTTAATTCCTATTACAGATTTTAGTCCACCCAGCGGCCAAAGTTCGCTTCTCAAAATTGCATTTAATTCTCCAGATAATCCTCTTAATCTGTCTGCTTCATGTGGAAGCTTCTCGCAAATTATCCTTATCGGGCTTCCTAATATTTGATCGGTCCTTCTCTGAAACATTCCTAATTTTTCCTGCACAATATTTACAATACAAAATAAAATTCCAGACACTAACACCTATTGAAACTCACTCCTTCCTTTCAGACTCCAAGGACGATGGAGTCTCTTCCACACAATGGCCAGCTGTCTCTCAGATTCACACCTATTCACACAATCGTTCCCTTTCAACCGTTACTCAATCACTCACTCAATCGCTCCTATTCGATTATTCAAACTACACACTCTATTCATTCGCTCTCCCAACTCTCTAATCAGTTAGATCACAATCACTTTATTCAACTCTAAACTTTCAAACAAAGGATCTCCGGTTTCTCAATACAAACTCCAACTCTCAATCACAGTCTCTTCCATGCAGCAATCTCTCTCGTTCAATCAACTTTAAGTTCGCACAATCAGACAAATCCGAACCACGCTAATAAAACTATAATCAAAAACGAACGTATTTCCCCGATTACAAGTAACCCCTCTAATCATACTCTAATAAATCTTCCTCGTGGCGCAATCGGACAGTGGAATGACTCCTCCCCCGACACAGCGATCGAAAGAGTACAATCCCTGATCGAACCACCACGACTCAGATTCTTACAATACTACAATAGAAACATAAATATTTAATTCAAACACATTTTTACTTCAATTGTTTGAATCCTTGAACACTCACACAAGCAGCAATACAAATAGCGATCTGCGAACTTAACACACTCTAAATCTTAATACACTCTAAATGTAATTAGATACACAGAATATTTACACAATTCGGATCCGATAACAACACAGCTAGATTTTTACAATTTACAAAATGAATGATTTAACGCACTAGCGCACAGTTTACAAACACTCAATCACTACGTCGCGTCACGCTGTTATCAATCAGTGAACCTCTCCCTCCAATACCGAAGATTTTCCCCTTCCTAGGTTACTCTTTGCTGAGGGGTACTACTCCTTAAATGACTACTTTTCCTCCCGAATATTACTATCCTCACGGTAAGACTGGACTTCTATAGGGGGACCTCTATCCCTCCTCTCTAAGTTCTACAGAATTAGGGATACCCTTCGCATTCGGTTACTTTTCACCAAGTAAACAGGTTCCTGTCTCTCAGGTACTCATCGTTATCAGGTACTAATCAACGACCGACCAGAGGGTTACTATTCACTGTTGATCAGCCGCTATTCGGAATCGATCACGGACATGCACAAACTCCGAAGTTCTATCTACAAGAATTCGAATTCTACCTTACGGACAGAACTTCAATGTGAAATTTTGTATCTGGAAATTTGATTCTGCAAATCAAGACTCGTTCTCGAACTCCTATTTTAGTGCGTATCCCTCCTCATACGCGGGCTCTCGAATCAAACTAAAATTGCCCAATTAAATTCTCGAATGGACTAGAGTATTCCCAGCCAATCTATACTGACCACTGCACCCAGTACCTTTACGAGGTTCCTCATCCATCACTTTGATTTGATTTGATTTGATTTAATTTGCTGTCATTGTCTTCAATGAAGAGACAATGAAATTATTTTTCCCTTACAGTCATACAAAAAAATAAATAAATAAATAAAACACAAAACACAGAACACAGTAGTTCACAACCCAAACATACCCACAGCAGCACCAAAGTTCCCCACTGTGAGGGAAGGAACCAACGTCCAGTCAACCTCCTCGCCGATGTTCCCCAATGTTCACCCGTGGTCGGGGAATCCCGAGCACCCCGTAGTCGCCGCTACGGGCAGCCTGATGTTCAGGCCCTCTCGCCGGGAACCACTCTTCGGCCACCTTCCAACAGAGTCCGCGGCTCCCGATGTCCACAGGCTGTGCTGGGAGGAGACTCGCTCTGGCGACCCCCGGCAAAGTCAGCGCCACCCGCGTTGGGAGCTCCGCACCCACAGCTCCGCGATGTTGGAGCAGTGGCCCAACACTCCGGAGCTCAAAGCGGCGATCCCAGGAACGCCTCACCCGCTCCGCCATGTTTCCAGCGCCTCGCCGCCGCTGCTGATGCTCTGCTCCGGTCCCGGCAGGAAAGGCCGCGAGGAGTGGAGGGGTGAGGATGCGACTTGGATAATAACTGCATCTTCACCAGGAAGCGACTGAAGGACAGTTTCCCCCTTGCCCTACCCGCTTCCCCCCACATAAAATACCGAAAATAAAACCAAAAAAACCCCACTCTAAACATAACAAAATAAAAGAAAGACAGCCAGACCGTTGGCGGAAGCAGCTAGCAACAGCGCCACCGGATGTCCAACAGCGCCACCGGATGACCTTCAAGGAGGGACTCAGACACCTTCACGTCAACACCCCACTCTGCTGAGCACTGAGGGTACAGCGCCAAGCCTCTTCGCGCTGGCAGTCGTCGATGCCGATTTTCAGAGTGCATCTTTCCAATCAGCGCTCCCGGCAAAGATAGATCAATACGTAGGTCAGACCTGTGTTTCAATACCCCACCAATTGGATACCAAATCTGGACCTTGGGCCACCTCTCTCCCAATGAAGCACATCAGGCTCTCGTTAAAGCAGCTGCAGTCTGCCAACTACGGCCAAGTTTTGGGCCACTCCACACCTGTTTTATGTGCCCCAAACCGAACGGAGTGCTAACCCCCCCCCCCCCACCCTGGTGCTTGTTGGACACTATTCTAATTATCTCGATTAGACCCTTTCCCAACCCCCACGAATGATCGATCTGCTCCGACTAATGAAGTGCCAAAAACCAATACGAAAACCACACAGTGGGCCCGATTTCTGCACTCGTGATCGAAACAGCTCAACACCCTTGATCGCAAGCTTGTGTTTGGGGGTCTGTTAAGATCCTGGATGATCCCCCAATGTAAATAACTCGTTCTAAGCTTCCCCCAGTCTAGCTTCAGTCAAAAATCACTGCGCATCTAAACTCTATTTTGACAAAGCACAATTACAGTTCAACTACTATACCTAACCACCGCGGGTTCGATCCTCGTATCTGCTGATCAAGCGCTCCTTCACGAGGATGTTGCCAGGGCACAAGGGCCTGAGTTATAGGGAGAGGTTGAGTAGGCTTCAACTCTATTCTTTGGAGCACAGGAGGATGAGGGATGATCTTATAGAGGTGTACAAAATCATGAGATGAATAGTTTGGGTAATCACATAGAGTCTCTTGCCCAGACTAGGGGAATCGAGAACCAGACTTTGTCCTGTCGTAGGGCATCATTTAGAGGGTGCAGTGAACCATTGGATTCTTGCTCCAGAATATGTTAGTGAGACTGGGATTTCTACTGTTGACAGCACATGTATCAAGACCTTGTCTTGCTGTCATATAAAGATCTGCCCCTTTGAAATCTCCCTGTCATTGCAAATTGTAAACTATGATTTCATAAAAAATGACAAGGCATTCCGTCAAATTTCCACAAAACTGGCAATTTAATTCCAGTTGACATCCATTTGTTAAGCTGGATAATTCTACCTAGTTTTTAGTCATAATAGACCCAGCAATTCTTTGCTCTCTATTTATTTTATAACATACACTTGCCAACTGTCAGCTTTTTCATGCTGTTACCAGCTTTGCAATTTACAGTATGTGTAAGTTTGCAGACTCGGCCTTTCAACTTACTCGGAAGATGCAACTTGAGTTTGTCGGAACCAATCAATCAGGTGGCACTTCATTTTGCTGACTATTGCCCACAACCATTGGACAGAAACATTTGAAATGAATAGTCGATTGCTGAGAATCTTGGGCAAGGAATTCACTTTGTGTTTGACCCTAAAGTAAGTTAAATGTAAATAAATATGTGGCCTCTCAAAATAATTTATTTTCCTCAAAAGAAGCTTATTGTATTATGCCCGGATGTGGTCTCATATAAAATTTCTCCACTGCTACCAGCTGTTTTCTTGTGATAAGGTGGATTTCCCTGATGTGAATGTATTAATTGAATTAATTTACCAACTTCTCTCACTGTCATGGTAGATTGCAAAGGTTAGGGAATAAAACAAAATAAAAGTGTTTGATGAATGATTCGGATGTAGAATTCCTAGAAAAGGGCGGCATGGTGGCACAGAGGTACCGTTGATGCCTTACAGTGTCAGAGACCAGGGTTTGATCCTGACTACCAATGCTGTCTGTATGGAGTTTGTATGTTCTCCCTGTGACCATGTCAGTTTTCCCTGGGTGCTCCGGTTTCCTCCCACACATCAAAGACTGCAGGTTTGGAGGTTAATTTGGCTTCAATAAAAATTTCAAATTGTCCTTAGTGTGTAGGATAGCGTAAATGTTTATGGATCGCTGTTCGGCATGCACAGTGTGGGCCAGACAGTCTGTTTCCCTGCTGTATCTCTAAATTAAATTAAACTAAACCATCCGTAATGCACAAAACTAGAAATTGAAATTAATTATTATGAGAGCGACAGGCCTTTAGTCTTACAAAATAAACTTCATGTTCTCAGCATGATATTGCACCTCTTTGAAGAGTAAACACGGCCTTTATTAAGCTGGGATCATGATGCAAAATTCCAAACACTACTGATGAAAAAACAGTCCCAAAACAATCTCAAGGTAGCTTACTGGAGAACACAAAACATTTCCAGAGAAGGGTGATTATACCTTTTGTATATTGGGACAAATTGTATATGATCTGTATATGATCTATACAAAACGTAACCATGCCTGCTGTCAGAATGCATTTAACTTGACACAAAGCATCATTAAAATGTTCAGCAACCAAAATGTAACAGCAGTTTGTGGCCCTTAGACATCAACCAGTAGACGCAAGGAACTGCAAATGCTGGTTTACCAAGGAAATAGAAGCGAGTAGTTTGAAGATGATTACTGACCCGAAACATGACATATCCAGTTTTGTTTAGTTGAGAGATACAGCAGGGAAACAGGCACTTTTGCCCACATAGTCTGCGCTGTTCATTGATTATCATTCTATTCTACAAGCAAGGGACAATTAACCTACAAACCTGCACATCTTTGGAATGCGGGGCGATCTGGAGCAGCCTGGGAAAACATATGTGGTCACAACTCCATACAAACGAACAAACTCCATACAGACACCCCTTCTTAGTCAAGATCGAACCTGGATCTCTGGCGCTGTAAGGCAGAGACGCTCGTGCTGCGTCATTGTGTCGCCCCTTGTGTCCCCGCAGATCAGAGAAAGTATAACAAATTATAATTATGATAAGTGAGTAAGAGACTGTCATTTGTAATCATGATAATCATGGCATGATCATAATGAACTATATAATTTTCCAATGTTGAATGAGTGGAATGAGTGAATTAATTGATTTCATATGAGGAAAGACTGGATAGACTCGGTTTGTACTCGCTAGAATTTAGAAGATTGAGGGGGGATCTTATAGAAACTTTAAAAATTCTTAAGGGGTTGGACAGGCTAGATGCAGGAAGATTGTTCCCGATGTTGGGGAAGTCCAGAACAAGGGGGTCACAGTTTAAGGATAAGGGGGAAGTCTTTTAGGACCGAGATGAGAAAGTCATTTTTTACATAGAGAGTGGTGAATCTCTGGAATTCTCTGCCACAGAAGGTAGTTGAGGCCAGTTCATTGGCTATATTTAAGAGGGAGTTAGATGTGGCCATTGTGGCTAAAGGGATCAGGTGGTATGGAGAGAAGGCAGGTACAGGATACTGAGTTGGATGATCAGCCATGATCATATTGAATGGCGGTGCAGGCTCGAAGGGCCGAATGGCCTACTCCTGCACCTATTTTTTATGTTTCTATGTTTCTATGATTTACCCAATATTATGTACACAACTTTTCAGAAAATCTACTCAGAATTCACCCTTAGTTTAATCTTTTCCAGACAGTAGATTGTTCTTTAGCCAGCGGTAGTATGCAACACAGTGGTGGTGCCTTACAGCGCCAGATGGTACCCGGATGGGACATTGAAGGACGAGAAGCCGAAGCGAAGAAGTGGAAGATAAGATACCGAATGGAAACTACGCCGAAAAGCCAAATAACCGAACGGAAACTATGCCAAAAAGCCAAATAATCGAACGGACACGATGCCGAAAAGCCAAATAATCGAACGGACACGATGCCGAAAAGTCAAATAACCTAATGGACACAACGCCGAAAAGCCAAGTAACCGAACGGACATGGCATCTCCGGGGACAGGAATTGTCAGCGATTGGTCCAGACCCCCGCGTCCATCACATCACTGGCCGGGGGAGACAGGAGGGTGGGGGGATTTTAAATTTTCCTTTGCTGCTTTTGGAATGCCAAAGATCATAGAGCAGATTATTTTTGTAAGCGTTGATTTACCACGGTGCTTGGGGTTAAGAGGCTGGAATAGCCGGGCGCGAATTCGTAGACGGTACGAGGAGGTAGAGAGCGAGAGAGAGAGTAGCAGAGAGAGAGCGGAGAGAGAGAGAGAGAGCGAGAGAGAGGACGAGAGAGCAGAGAGAGAGAGGAGAGAGAGAGAGAAGAGAGAGAGAAGAGAGAGAGAGAGAGGAGAGAGAGAGAGAGAGAGAGAGGAGAGAGAGAGAGAGAGAAAGCAGAGAGAGAGGAGAGAGAGAGCGAGAGAGAGACGAAGAAGAGAGAGAGAGAGGGAGGAGAGAGAGAGAAGAGAAGAGAGAGAGGAGACGAGAGAGAGCGGAGAGAGAGAGAGAGAGAGAGAGAGATGCGAGGAGAGAGAGAGAGAGATCAGTGCGAGCGATAGCGAGAGAGAGAAGAGATAGATCGCTTCGAGATAGCTCTATCTCTCTCTATCATCTCTCTATCTCTCTCTCTCTCTCTCTCTCTCTCTCTCTCTCTCTCTCTCTCTCTCTCTCTCTCTCTCTCTCTCTTCCTGGCAGTTAGTCCTTTAGTAAACTGGGAACTCCTGTGCGTTAGAAATGAGAACAATACAGAACAGAAACAGACCCTTTAACTCACAATGTCCGTGTCAAACATGATGCCCGTCAAACTAATCTCCTCTGACTGCATGTGATCCATATACCACCATTCCCTGCATATCCATCCAAAAGCCTCTTAAATGCCTTTATCTTATCAGCCTCCACCATCGGCTCTGGTAGCGTGTTGCAGGCAGCCATTCATGGTAGAGAAAAATGCAAACAATAAGAAGCCGTCAGCCCTTGGATTTAGGTTTTGGAGAAGACGATTACAAATATTTTTGAAAGTACTTTCAACAAATTTGTGCTTTCCTTTCATGGCAAAGCTTTCTAACTTACGGCCATAGTTAACTGTGAAAAGCCAATTGTCCACTTCTACCACATAAAACCATTTCCTTCAGGTTAATTGCTACATACTGTTTTACTACTGAATTCATTTTAGGTTTCAATTTAAATTATGTATTCCTGTGTCAGCATTTCTACCAATGGAGCTTTAAAATCATTAGCCAGGTGATTACTATACTAGAATGATTACCAAAGCTATTAAGTCCATAAATAAAACGTCTCCATTCTGCATAATTAGTATATAAGTCTTAGGTCTTAAAAAATAGAACTAATTACTTTAGGTACTATGGAATGTGAATCAGCAAGCATACACCCAGCAGCGACCAAATAATAATGATTATACAAACCTTCATAAAATCTTTCAACTCAGACAGTTCTGTGCAATTCATGAGGCTTCTATATTTTAACTTCAATAGTAATCCAAAGAGTTTTATTCTCAGTCTCATTACCGTCAATGTAATGCACACATTTATCTGTTACCATCAGTCTAACACTGGCAAATCAACACAAAACTGAGAAAGTAACATGTTTTGATTGAGTCAAGGGACATATAATGTAAAGGCAGCTGGGGTGTTGATCAGAATAATGGCTCTGTGTATATCGATGAGGGATCCCGATACCTTAATGGGCCTGTCCTACTTAGGCGATTTTTCAGCGGACTGCTGGCAACTGTCAAGTTGCCGACAGTCGCCTGAAAACCGGCAACTGGAATGGTGACTGTCAGAGTGGAACACACACACTAACACATCGCTCCCTTCACCAGCCCGTTACGCAGGCGGGGGACAGGGCAAGCGGGGGAAGAGCTGTCTAAAAAAATCACACGGTGGAAAGCCAAGGTGATACAGACACACACCCAGATGAACAGGAAGGTTGGCGCTGTAAAAAGACGGCTAAAGCACAGTGTACGGTAAGTCCATTAAAAGAGGGGAGACGAGGGGGTTGGGGGGAGGAGAGGAGGGGGTGGGGGGGAGAGGGGAGGGGGAAGAGCGGTGGGAGAGGGGGGGAGAGGGGGGTAAGAGGGGGGAGATGTGGGGGAGAAGGAGTGGAGACAATTTTTAAGAAGCCAGAGATACACGGCTGTGAAGCTTGGCGGACATTTAACATTACCGGTCGGTTATCCTTGGTTCTGAAAACTACTATTTACCTTTTTTTCCCAATGATCCAATGAAATTCACCGGTCAGCATCGGCTACAACCTATGAGAACCTGTGAGAACCTTCCACCTCCTGGTAACCCATTAGGATCTCCTGGCGACCCACCTACGGCTTGAGAATTCTCGCTACTCTCCATGGCGGCTTCATTCTAGTCGCCGGTAATTTTTCAACATGTTGAAAAATTCACGGTGACCATAGTGAGGCCATGACTAGTTCCCGTAATGCGGAAACTCATCACGACCATGAAGGCGACTCCCCGGCAACCACCCGCGAAATGTGGCAACCATGTGGAGACTGCATAGTCTCCTGCTGTCGCCTAAAAATTTGCAGATGATAAGAAGATATGTGCAGAGGCAGGTAGTCTTGAGGAAGCAGGGAGGCTATAGAAGGACTTGAACAGTTTAGATGAGTTTGCAAAGAAGAGGCAGATGGAATACACCGCAGCAAAGTGTGCAGTCATGCACTTTGGTAGTCGGAATAAAGACATAAACTATTTTCTAAATGGGAAGAGGATTCAGAAATCGGAAGTGCAAAGAGACTTGGGAGTGTTAGTGCAGGATTGCCGAAAGGCTACTTTGCAAGTTGAATTGATAGTATAGGCAAATGAATTGTTAGCATTTATTTCAAAAGGACTAGAATAAAAAACAGTTGTTGGCTGAAGGGCCTGTTGTACTGTTCTATGTTCTATGTGACAATAAAGAAGCTTTTGAACCATTGATCCTTTCACTCTAACCATTCAATCCATTTAAATTGCAGTTGATTTCATCTACAGAGTTGATAGCAGTAACTTGACAAAACATCGTCAACAGCACCACTCAAACTTGTAATATCTGTGATCTAAAATGTTGAAGGCAGTAGGAATAACATAAATTGTAGGTTTTCTTCCCATCTATACACAGTACTAACTCAAAAGAACATTGTCATTCCCTTTTCTACACTAGATATTAATCAACCCGTTTAACAATATTTCTGGACCACAAGTAATGCAAGAAGTCAATTTACCAACACATTTTCAAAGTCATTTAAGTGTGAGCTATATATGTTCTGAACTGTAATGCCAAATTCCAGATTTCTTATAAAATATTGCAATAATGTGTATCAGCAAGCTTCCTGTTATATTTATCAAGGTATATGTAATGTACATTAAATACTGTCATATATAACATTAGATAATCTACTAATTTTTGAAGTCTATTAACAACTTTGCTAATGAGGGTACTTAGTGCTCATGCGGTTATTTTTTCAAATGTACCTTTGAATATAAAGCATTGGAGGGATCAAGGAGGGATTTCAGTGCTGACCAGAACAGGATTTGCTGCCTGTTGCATGATAATTAAACTTGTGACTCGAGCTAAATTTAATCCTGGTTTGGGACAGATTCCGTATGATGATGTCCTTGACCACTGACGGAATTTTCATTTTTATTCCACTTCAGCTCTTTCAGTTTTCTGAGCCTGAACACCCGATCACTCCTACCTGACTGGGGAATTGAATTCAATATAAAATCAACCATGAAAATGCTTTTTTTGTTCCAATCAATAATCTGGAAGTTCCAAAGGCCTGAGCCATTCAGAATTTTTGGGTTTGGGATGAGAAGAAAGAGAAGGAAAGGCGTCTTGACATTTTTACATGAAGCTTCTGCATGTGGACATAATATTTATGACATATAAAATATGTTTCATGTAAAGATCAACATTTATACGTGGGGTTTTTGAGGTGAGCCTAATCTTTGTGGTTCTGGGGAGTTATATTTGCATGCAATCATGATCAACACTTGCTGATCATGACATGTGAATTTAACGGACTGTTATAAAAGATGAATGTCTTGGCTCGGGGAAGCACCATTTGATGAACTCTGCAGCAAGAATGTTCCATTACACCTGTCAAGGGCAGATACCAGAAAGAGCAGCAGGAGGAGGAGATTCATGCCAATAAGTACTGATGCACACAAAGTGCTTTTAGGCAATCCAGCAAGACACTGACAGCTTCACACTGAGCTGGATATCGTCAAATATACCATGAAAATAGAGTACACTTTATATGGCACACAGTGGGATATCTATAACATTTATTTCTGATATAACCAGAAATGCTCCCTAAAGTACAACAACAATGGTGTGGTGGGAGAGATTTAACATCACTACTGTGTAAAATCTATTCCTATTTACCTGCAGAGTAACCATTTTATTTTATCTATCCCATTTTCTCCACACTATATTCTTTAAAAGGCCAACACTGAAGCTGCTTTCTTTGTCCTCAATCAGAGCTCCAACCTCTGACAACTTTAATTGCCTGTTCAAGTCAGGTCAAAGTTATTCGAAGCACAGTACATGTGTTAGAGCTGATGATTCACAATGCCAAAGACCCGGTTTCGAGCTAGATCTCAGATGCGGTCTGTGTGGAGTTTGCATATTCTCCTCGAAACCACGCTGGTTTCCTCAAGGAGATTTGGTTTCCTCCCACATCTCAACGATGTGCGGGTTTGTAGGTTAATTAGACTCTGTAAATTTGCCCCTAGTGTAGCGATGTTACAAAACTTACCTTCAGCGGCGCTGCAGTTCTGCCACTGGCCGTATGCGTGATTTGGAGCCTTTTGGGGGGTGGGGTGGGGGGGGGGGCGGGATTAAAATCCAGTTTTCTACTGCTTATCGGAGGCGGAACTCCTCGGGCTGCCAGCTGCTGAAGAATAATCGATCGGACTTCCGCTCCCGATTTATTTTTTTTAAATCGCGAGACAATTTAATAATTATATTAAAATAAAAAGCGACTTCCAACAACACCTATAACGTGAAGAATCACAAGAACGGGACAAAACAAAGGGTAAGTTGTTTATTTTACATATAAACTTGCTTCTTGGGATCAAGTCAAGTCAAGTCAAGTTTATTCGTCACATACACATACGAGATGTGCAGTGAAATGAAAAGTGGCAATGCTCGCGGACTTTGTGCAAAAAGACAAACAAACAAACAACCAAACAAACTACAAACAGAATGGAACAGAATCACATATTCTTTTACATATTAAATATTGTGGGTGGAAGGAAAAAGGGGAAAAAAAAGCAATTTAAAAAAAAAAAACAGTAGACTGGTACAGTAAAGTTAGTCCCTGGTGAGATAGGAGTTTACAGTCCTAATGGCCTCTGGGAAGAAACTCCTTCTCAACCTCTCCATTCTCACAGCATGGCAACGGAGGCGTTTGCCTGACCGTAGCAGCTGGAACAGTCCGTTGCAGGGGTGGAAGGGGTCTCCCATGATTTTATTGGTTCTGGAGTTGCACCTCCTGATGTATAGTTTCTGCAGGGGGGGGGCGAGTGAAGTTCCCATAGTGCGATCGGCCGAACGCAGTACTCTCTGCAGAGCCTTCTTGTCCTGGGCAGAGCAATTCCCAAACCAGATGGTAATATTTCCGGACAGCATGCTTTCCACAGCCGCTGAGTAGAAGCACTGGAGGATCCTCGGAGACACTCTGAATTTCCTCAATTGCCTGAGGTTGTAAAGGTGCTGCCTCGCCTTACTCACGAGTGCTGCGGCGTGTGATGTCCATGTCATATCCTCAGAGATGTAGACTCCCAGACATTTAAAACAGCTCACCCTATCCACAGTATCCCCATTTATCCTCAATGGTGTGTACATCCTCGGATGATGTGCCCTCCTAAAGTCCACGATCAGCTCCTTAGTTTTTTGATGTTCAAGAGGAGGCTGTTGTCCTGATACCAGAGTGCCAGATCAGCCACCTCCTCCCGGTAGGCCTTCTCATCGTTGTCTGAGATCAGGCCCACCACCACAGTGTCATCAGCAAACTTGATTATTGAGGTGGAGCTGAACCTAGCCACACAGTCATGTGGGTACAGGGAGTGCAATAGGAGGCTGAGTACGCAACCCTGGGGCGATCCTGTGCTCTGTGTGAGGGACATTGATGTATTCCCTCCCATCTTGACTACCTGGGGCCTGGCGGTGAGAAAGTCCAGGGCCCAGGTACACAGGGGGATGTTGAGCCCTAATTCCAGTAGCTTCTCGGCAAGTCTGGTGGGGACTATCATGTTGAAGGCTGAACTGAAGTCTATGAACAGCATCCTCACGTAGCCCCCCTTCTGGCTGTCAAGATGAGAGAGAGCGGTGTGCAAAACCTGGGAGACCACATTGTCCAATGAATCCAAGATGGCGGCGCGCACAGTCGCAGCGGCCCCTCGGGAGATCGTCGGAGCATTAAAAAGTGAGTGTTGTGTGTTTTGTCCAGTCTGTCCAAGATATATGTACTGCAGGAACATGCTCCTAAACATCGGGGCAAACCACCGTAGTAATACGGGCGCGTTTTGGTGCGATTTAGACCAAATACGCCGCTATGGACTACTACTACCGGCTGCGAAGCCAAACATATCGGCCGCAGATATGAATACGACCGGAGAGAGGAGGCGAGAGAGGAGAGAGAGGAGGAGATGCAAGCGGTGTGAGAGGAGGCAGAAACGGGGTAAAAGAGCAGGCTCTTACACGAGGCGGAGAGTGAGGAAAAGAGCAGGCATTCACGCCAGGCTAACAGCTAACCCCACCCGACCTGCAGTGCCCTCGCTTCTCCTCTCTAATGTCCGCTCCCTGGACAACAAACTTGACGAACTGTGTCTTCTCAAGACAACATACAGGGATATAAGAGACTGCTGTGTGTTTGTTTTCACGGAATCATGGCTCCACGGCAATATCCCGGACACGGCAATACAGCTGGAGGGAATGACATCGTTCCGTGCGGACAGAGGCAGCTAGCTCTGGTAAGAGCCGAGGTGGAGGCCTGTGCTTGTACATAAACAAGGACTGGTGTGTGAACGCTACGATAGCCGGGAAACACTGCTCTCCGCTGATAGAATTCCTCATCGTGAAATGTCGGCCTTTCTATCTGCCGAGGGAATTCTCCGTTGTTTTTGTTGTGGCTGTATATGTTGCTCCAAGTGCTAATACAAATTCTAAGGCCAACGAAGCACTTGGAGCTCTGCATGACGCCATCAGTGAGTTCCAGACCAAATATCCTGATAGCTTCATTGTGGTGGCTGGGGATTTTAATCACACCAGCCTGAAGACTGTGCTCCCAAAATTCAAGCAATATGTGGATTTTGAGACCAGGGGAGAGAACATCTTGGACTTGGTTTACACCAACACCCCAGAGGCTTACAAGGCAGCCCCACGCCCTCACCTGGGCCACTCGGACCACATTTCAGTGTTTTTAACACCAGCCTACAGACCTCTGCAAAAACAAGTCAGAGCGGAGAGAAAACACACCAGGGTCTGGCCAGAGGGAGCAGCCTCAGCACTGCAGGATTGCTTCCTGCACACTGACTGGGATGTGTTCAGGACAGCAGCATCCTATGATGACCTCATCAACATCGAGGAGTACGCAGAGACTGTAACCAGCTACATTGCCAAGTGCACCGAGGATGTCACTATCGTGAAAACCTTCACTGCACGTGGAAACGAAAAGCCATGGATGACAGCAGAGGTGCGCTCGCTGCTGAGGGCTCGTGATGCAGCCTACAGAGCTGGTAACACAGCTGCTCTTTGATCTACCAGGACTGCACTGGAAAAAGGAATCAGGGCAGCGAAACGTGCCTACGCGGGGAAAATCCAGGGACACCTCTGTGACACAGGAGACACCAGGAGGATGTGGAAGGGAATCCAAACATTGACGGGGTACAAGACAAGGCAGCAGGTAACTGACACAGACACTTCTCTCCCAGATGAACTGAACAACTTCTTTGCACGTTTTGATGCAGCAAACACCACACCCAAGGGGAGAGCCAGCCCCTGCTTATGAACCGACCAGCCAGTCCTGACCATAGACTCAATGGACACACGGAGAATCCTGTCTAAGGTCAACCCGTGGAAAGCAGTCGGACCCGACAACATCCCCGGACGTGTGCTCAAGGAATGTGCTGAGGAGTTAGCAGATGTGCTAACAGACATCTTTAACATCTCCCTTAGTCAAGCCATTGTCCCCACATGCCTCAAAACTTCCACGATAATCCCCATAGCGAAGAAACCAGTGGTTGCCTGCCTAAATGACTACCGCCCTGTCGCCCTGACCCCAATAATAATGAAGTGTTTTGAACGCCTGGTGAAACCCCACATTACTGCCAGCCTCCCCTCATCGTTAGACCCCCTCCAGTTTGCCTATCGCCCCAACCGTTCTACAGAGGATGCCATCTCTACCACGCTGCACACAGTACTCACGCATCTGGAAAACAAAAACACATACGCCAGAATCCTGTACATTGACTTCAGCTCAGCGTTTAACACCATCATCCCACAGAGACTTGTGGAGAAACTAACCCTGCTGGGCCTCAACACCACCCTGTGTCACTGGATCTTGGACTTTCTGACAGAGAGACCGCAGTCAGTCCGTGTTGGCAAGAACACTTCAGGCTCGATCACGCTGAGCACCGGCTCCCCTCAAGGCTGTGTGCTCAGCCCGCTGTTGTTCACATTGCTCACACATGACTGTGCTGCCAGATTCAGGGACAATAAGATCATAAAATTCGCGGATGACACAACAGTGGTGGGACTCATCAGCGGAGATGACGAATCAATGTACAGGGAGGAAGTAAAACAACTAGTGGACTGGTGTGGCAAAAATAATCTAGAATTAAATGTCGACAAAACGAAGGAGATGGTTGTCGACTTCAGGAGGGCGCAGCCAAAGCATACACCCCTCAACATCAGTGGCACTACAGTGGAGAGAGTGGAGAGCATAAAGTTCCTTGGTGTGCAAATTACAGACAGCCTCACCTGGTCCAGGAACACCACTGGGACCGTCAAACGGGCCCATCAGCGACTGCACTTCCTGAGGAAACTAAAACAGGCCTCACTCCCCACCAACATCCTCAGGACTTTCTACAGGGGTACGGTGGAGTCTGTACTCACGTACTGCATAAATACGTGGTACTCCACCTGCAACTGCTCAGACAGGAAGGCTTTGCAGAGGGTAGTGAGGGGAGCAGAGAGGATCATTGGCGTCTCCCTACCCTCGGTACAAGAACTGTTCCAGAGCCGCTGTCTGAAAAAAGCTCAGAGAATTGCTAAGGACAAACTGCACCCCCTCCACATACACCTGGATCTCCTGCCATCAGGCAAGAGATATCGAAGCATCAAAGCCCGGACTACAAGACTGCTAAACAGCTTCCTACCACAGGCTGTGAGGCTGCTAAACAGTCACTCTGTACTCACAGTCACTTGATTCTGCGTCTGGCACGGACACTTTAATAACTGGCACTGGCCACTTTAATAACTGGCACTGGCCACTCAAATCAGCTGCCCCGGACATTTTATGATTGGTTTATTGTATTTTAACGTTGTGATTTACCTGCTTTTAACTATTTATACTGTTCTATCAGGGACTGGATTGTTTTTAGTATTATGTGTGAAATGTTTTAAATTTCATGTGTGATGCTCCGCTATTCCCTGGGAAACGTCTTTTCATTTTGCACTGTACAACTGTTGCTTGCAAGATGACAATAAAGGTTGATTGATTGATTGATTGATTGATTGATTGATTGATTGATTGATTGATTGTCCGTGGATCTGTTCGGTCGGTATGCGAACTGTAACTGGTCCATGTTGCGAGGGAGGAAGGTGCAGATGTGTGTCTTCACCAGCCTCTCAAAGCATTTCATGACTACCGAGCAGATCCTTTTTCCCTGTGGCTATCAAACTGTACAACTCCTCCCCATTCTGTCATGGGGTAGACTGACTCCCCAGGCAAGCTGTACCGGAAGAACAACAATCTCCTAAAACTAAATATTAGTAACACTGAGACACTTCTCTCCCTCAAAACTAAATCAGACTGAATCATAAATGAATCATATTCCTGACCACTATCACTATGACAACTCATCTCTGCCTGAAATTCATAAGCACCTTTATTATCCCTTGATTTAACTACTCTAATGCAATCATCCTAACCTGTTGTCCAATACAATGTAAATTTATATATGTACAATGTTTTCTGTCCTGTCCTGTCCACACCAGCTGTTTTACGGCCTCTTACTCATCTACCTCTTCCTTTTCTTCTTCCACATCTTCTCTTCTTCTGGAGTCAGTCTTCCTTGGCACCCGGGGTGCCTTACTTCCATTCTAGTGAAGATAGAACATACAATGCTGGAGTAACTCACCGGGACAGACAGCACCTCTGGATGGAAGGAATGATAGAAGAAACATCACCCATTCCTTCTCTCCAGAGATGCTGTCTGTCCCGCTGATGTACTGCAGCATATTGTGCCTGTCTTCAGTGTAAACCAGCCTCTGCCGTTCCTTCCTACACATTTTGTCCACTCTAGTGCTATGGTTTCAGGAGCAGCTGACGAAACCAATGATGGGACAGGAGGTGCTTGATGTGGGATGGGGAAAATGGGGGGAAATGGCTCTTTTCTCCATTTATGAAGATATTTGTGTCCTTTTGAACCATTGCTTAATAGATTTTTGTGTCTTCTCTATTTTAAGTGATTGGGCCAGTGATTCCCAGATTTTGAGCATACCCTTGCAACTTTTCCTCTGTTCTATGGGTAATATCTTTGGACTAGAGTATCTGAATAGAGTGTCTGTTTTGGAAATTTGCTGTGACGAATTCAAATGCCATGGCCTGTACAACAGAGCTAAATTAGTGTAACCAGGACTTCCTTGCTGGTGATATTGACATCAGTTCACTTATCCTGGTGGCATTGTTCAAACATCTTGAGACATCTATTATAAGAGTGTTGTAAAAACAAGCCTGAAGGCTTTGTGTCTCAATGCAAGGAGCATTCGTAATAAGGTGGATGAGTTGAATGTGCAGATAGCTATTAATGACTATTATATAGTTGGGATCACGGAGACATGGCTCCAGGGTGACCAAGGCTGGGAGCTGAACATCCAGGGATATTCAATATTCAGGAGGGATAGAGAGAAAGGAAAAGGAGGTGGGGTAGCGTTGCTGATTAGAGAGGAGATTAACGCAATGGAAAGGAAGGACATTAGTTTGCAGGATGTGGAATTGGTATGGGTAGAGCTGCGAAACACTAAGGGGCAGAAAACGCTGGTGGGTGTTGTGTACAGGCCACCTAACAGTAGTAGTGAAGTTGGAGATGGTATCAAACAGGAAATTAGAAATGCGTGGGACAGGCAAAACCGTTATAATGGGTGACTTCAATCTACATATAGATTGGGTGAATCAAATTGGCAGGGGTGCTGAGGAAGAAGATTTCTTGGAATGTATGCGGGATAGTTATCTAAATCAACATGTAGAGGAACCAACGAGAGAGCAGGCTATTTTAGACTGGGTATTGAGTAATGAGGAAGGGTTAGTTAGCAGTCTTGTTGTACGTGCCCCCTTGGGCAAGAGTGACCATAATATGGTTGAGTTCTTCATTAGGATGGAGAGTGACATTGTTAATTCAGAAACAATGGTTCTGAACTTAAAGAAAGGTAACTTTGAGGGTATGAGACGTGAATTGGCCAAGATTGACTGGCAATTAATTCTAAAAGGGTTGACGGTGGATATGCAATGGAAGACATTTAAAGACTGCATGGATGAACTACAAAAATTGTTCATCCCAGTTTGGCAAAAGAATAAATCAGGGAAGGTAGTGCATCCGTGGATAACAAGGGAAATCAGGGATAGTATCAAAGCGAAGGATGATGCGTACAAATTAGCCAGAAAAAGCAGCATACCAGAGGACTGGGAGAAATTCAGAGACCAGCAGAGGAGGACAAAGGGCTTAATTAGGAAAGGAAAAATAGATTATGAAAGAAAACTGGCAGGGAACATAAAAACTGACTGCAAAAGTTTTTATAGATATGTGAAAAGAAAGAGATTAGTTAAAACAAATGTAGGTCCCTTGCAGTCAGAAACAGGTGAGTTGATCATGGGGAACAAGGATATGGCGGACCAATTGAATAACTACTTTGGTTCCGTCTTCACTAAGGTAGACATAAATAGTCTGCCGGAAATAGCAGGGGACCGCGGGTCAAAGGAGTTGGAGGAATTGAGTGAAATCCAGGTTAGCCGGGAAGTGGTGTTGGGTAAATTGAATGGATTAAAGGCCGATAAATCCCCAGGGCCAGATAGGCTGCATCCCAGAGTACTTAAGGAAGTAGCTCCAGAAATAGTGGATGCAGCATTAGTAATAATCTTTCAAAACTCTTTAGATTCTGGAGTAGTTCCTGAGGATTGGCGGGTAGCAAACGTAACCCCACTTTTGAAGAAGGGAGGGAGAGAGAAAATGGGGAATTACAGACCAGTTAGTCTAACATCGGTAGTGGGGAAACTGCTAGAGTCAGTTATTAAAGATGGGATAGCAGCACATTTGGAAAGTGGTGGAATCATTGGACAAAGTCAGCATGGATTTACAAAAGGTAAATCATGTCTGACGAATCTTATAGAATCTTTCGAGGATGTAACTAGTAGCGTGGATAGGGGAGAACCAGTGGATGTGGTGTATCTGGACTTCCAGAAGGCTTTCGACAAGGTCCCACATAAGAGATTAGTATACAAACTTAAAGCACACGGCATTGGGGGTTCAGTATTGATGTGGATAGAGAACTGGCTGGCAAACTGGAAGCAAAGAGTAGGAGTAAACGGGTCCTTTTCACAATGGCGGGCAATGACTAGTGGGGTACCGCAAGGCTCAGTGCTGGGACCCCAGCTATTTACAATATATATTAATGATCTGGATGAGGGAATTGAAGGCAATATCTCCAAGTTTGCGGATGACACTAAGCTGGGGGGGGGGCAGTGTTAGCTGTGAGGAGGATGCTAGGAGACTGCATGGTGACTTGGATAGGGTGGGTGAGTGGGCAAATGTTTGGCAGATGCAGTATAATGTGGATAAATGTGAGGTTATCCATTTTGGTGGCAAAAACAGGAAAGCAGACTATTATCTAAATGGTGGCCGACTAGGAAAAGGGGAGATGCAGCGTGACCTGGGTGTCATGGTACACCAGTCATTGAAAGTAGGCATGCAGGTGCAGCAGGCAGTGAAGAAAGCGAATGGTATGTTAGCTTTCATAGCAAAAGGATTTGAGTATAGGAGCAGGGACGTTCTACTACAGTTGTACAGGGTCTTGGTGAGACCACACCTGGAGTATTGCGTACAGTTTTGGTCTCCAAATCTGAGGAAGGACATTATTGCCATAGAGGGAGTGCAGAGATGGTTCACCAGACTGATTCCTGGGATGTCAAGACTGTCTTATGAAGAAAGACTGGATAGACTTGGTTTATACTCTCTAGAATTTAGGAGATTGAGAGGGGATCTTATAGAAACTTATAAAATTCTTAAGGGGTTGGACAGGCTAGATGCAGGAAGATTGCTCCCGATGTTGGTGAAGTCCAGGACAAGGGGTCGCAGCTTAAGGATAAGGGGGAAATCCTTTAAAACCGAGATGAGAATAACTTTTTTCACACAGAGAGTGGTGAATCTCTGGAACTCTCTGCCACAGAGGGTAGTCGAGGCCAGTTCATTGGCTATATTTAAGAGGGAGTTAGATGTGGCCCTTGTGGCTAAGGGGATCAGAGGGTATGGAGAGAAGGCAGGTACGGGATACTGAGTTGGATGATCAGCCATGATCATATTGAATGGCGGTGCAGGCTCGAAGGGCCGAATGGCCTACTCCTGCACCTAATTTCTATGTTTCTATGTTTCTAAGGTTTAGATTTCAGAATCATATTGGGGGTTTAGATCAAAGCTGCTAATTGAGACCATACGTTATGTGCTGGGCCTGAGATTTTGACTCGCAAAGACCTCAGGGGCAATTGATCTTTGACGCTTGAGGTCTTTTCACACATATTTTCCTCAATCGGCCCAAGGCTTTGTTGCTGTATCAAAGGATGTGGTGAATTTCATCATTGATATGTGCCTTTGTGACAGATTGCTCCCAATAACTGAAGGCGGGCAACATTAACACCATTAGCTTTTACTGTTAGAGGGCAGTGTGGTGCTGTGGAAGTGGTTTGGTGGAGGATCTTTGTCTTGTCGCATTGAGTGTAAGACCAATCTTCTGATATCCTTCATTGAGGTTTGACTTTTAATCAGGCACAAATGAAGCATCATCTGCATAGTGCAGATTGACTACTGAGATTGAAGTGACTTTAGTACTGATTCGTTCTGAGGATAAGCTCCACTCGCACAAGAGGTTTTATTGGAGGTGGCATGCAACATTGTAACGAGAACGGTTGAGAGGAATGTTAAGGTGAAAAGGCAGCAATGTTTGATATCTGTTTTCATTCAGATTAGCCATCATGAATAAACAGAAAGAATCAAGGCAACACCTATCAGGCAACCGTATTTGAGGAAGGTTTCTCTCAATCCCTCTGGATTGATGGAATGAAAGGCTTGTGCTTGCTGTCCAACGTTGGCTCTCATTCAAGTAGTATGAGTATATTCATATATTTATCCTTATTTTCAAATCTATCCATATCCTCAACCCCCTCTTTGTAATTTTCTCCAGGCATGCAATCTTCAAGGGTATCTGTATTCCTTCCATATAAGCCTCATGAACACCCTAAATTTAATCACCAGTGATGGCCATGACCTTGCTAACAAGGTTTCAAGTTCATAATTATTTTTAAAATCTTCCCCTTTCTCCATTCCACTACCCCCCTGTAGAATGCCCCTGAAAACAACATCATGGTCATTTGTACCAACACTTCCTCATGATGTTTGCTGCATTTTTGTTCGATAGTGAATATATGGAGTGCTTTGGGTTATTTTGCCATATAAAAGATGCTTTATTTTACTCTTTTATAGGCATCGTGCAACGAGAAATTAAGAAGTCTGAGAGATTCCAATCTTTTGCTATATACCTGTACTTGGAGATTCTCATCATTTTCCAAAATGAATTTTGAAAAGTACATGATAAAAGATAGATTTAGAGGGATATGGGCCAAACACAGGCAGGTGGGACTAGTGTGAATGGGACATATTGATTGGCATGTGCAATTTAGGCCGAAGGGCCCGTTTCCACGCCATATGACTCTATGAATTTATGATGGTCACGGGGGCGGTCACATTGGCGCAGCGTTAGAGTTGGGACGCGGTGTTACAGCTGCGGCTCGTCTGCAGTTCGTCTGTCTTTTTTTTCCTTCTTTGGCTTATTGTTAATGTTAGATGCATGTGATAGTCTATTTTTAGTTGTGTATTATGTGGGGGGTTGGGGAAACTTAAAAAAAAACTCTTTCTTCAACTGAGATCAAACCGTTTTCTATGTCGTATCTCTGTTCGCGCTGCAGCCTAACAACGAGGGGCTGGCGGCCTCCAACTAGAATCGACCTTGAGGGCTCCGTTCGCAGAGCCTGTGGATTTACCATGGCGAAGCTGGTTGACTTCGGAGGCTGTGGTGGTGCTGCAGCTGCGACCCGACTTCGGAGGCTTCGGCCGCGGGCCCTGTGGACTGTGACATCAGGAGCTCGCAGGTCCCAATTTTCGGGAGCTCCAGCAACAGCAGTTTCGTCCGCCCCGAATCGTGGGGCTTGAATCGACCCATTCGCAGGGCCTTTCATCGCTCGGCTCGGCTTAAAATCGGCCGCGGTATCTTCCATTGCCCAGCGTGGGCTTCAACATCGGCAGGCTCGATTACCTTGACGCAGCAGTTTGCCTGCCTGACCGCAGGAGAAGAAGCAAAGAAGAGATAAGACATTTTTTACCTTCCATCACAGTGAGGGGGTGCCTGGAGGAGAGTCACTGTGATGTATGTTTGTGTTTAATTGTGTTTAATTGTGTGTTTTGATGCTTTTTTACTGTTAGGACTGCATGGTAATGAAATTTTGTTCAAACTTGTTTTTGAACGACAAATAAAGAAATTCAATTCAATTCAACTCAATTCAATTCAATTACAGTGAATGCAGCGCCAAAGACCTGGGTGTGATCCTGACTACGGGTGCTATCTGAACGGAGTCTGTACTTTCTCCCCGTGGCCTGCATGGGTTTTCTCAGAGATCTTCGGTATCCTCCCACACTCCAAAGACGTACAGGTTTGTAGGTCAATTGGCTTGGTAATTGTAAAAATGTAAAAAAATGTAAAATGTGGGTGTAGGATAGTGTTACTGTGTGGGGATTGCTGGTCGTCGCGGACCAGGTGGGCCAAAGAGCCTGTTTCTGCACTGTATTATTAAACTAAACTAAAAAGACTCTTTAATTGAAGTGTGCTGAGGTGGAGAAGAAATATTCCATTAATACTACTTACTGAATATTTCTAAATTATCATAGGAATACAGCTCCATTACATATTAATCCAATCGAATATCAACAATGTTGCTGGATTTGCTGGAAAGGCTGAAGTCATCAAGGAAAACTTTTAATGAAGATTTTACTCATCACTCTTCAAGAACACGTGACACTGGATCATTGTTGGGAAAGGAAATTAGCTTTGGTAACTGATTGTAATATCTAATAAGACATTTTCTATCATTGAATCTTGAAATTAGAATACAATAGCTCATTAAGGTACCTCATATAATACTCCATATAAAACCATATTTTAATTAGAGAAATAAATTGCTTTCCATTGGGAATAAATGTTCAATTTTATTCGGACATTGGATTAAGTAAGATTCAAAACTAATTATTCTATATCTGACTGAAATTAAAACCTGAATGGAGGCTAGAGCACAGTGTCTATTTTTGTAAGGTACCAATCAGATATGTATAATATACATGCATTGACTTTGAAACCAACAGCCACAAACAATTGCTTCGACAGTTACATGTAGCAATGACGAGAATTCCTTCTCCTCGTATCTTGAAAATTGACCTAAACCACAGAACCAATATCAGGATTATTAACAAGGTGTGTAGGGAGGAAGGTAGAAAATGGAGACACAGGCAAGCAACAAGATAGAAGTTCTCACCTAGCAAACTGCTAACAATCGCATGTTTCCTTAATCATCATTATTTTTTGGCATATCTTTCATTCATTTGTTCTATATTTCTCTACATCACTGTCTATATCTCTCATTTCCCTTTCCTCTGGCTGGTCTGAAGAAGGGTCTCAACCCGATATGTCACCCATTCTTTCTCTCCAGAGATGCTGCCTTTCGTACTGAGTTACTCCAGCATTTTTTGTCTATCTTATTCACAAGATCCTTGACATGGATATGTCAATTAAATGGAGCTATACAGTGATATAATAAGATGATTCAATTTGGGGTCTCAAGCACTTTCATAATTACGGGTCTCAAGCATACCTATCAGGGAATTTGTCAGACGCATAAAAGTTGACAAACCAGCCAGTATGGCAGCTGAGGTGTTCACGTGCATTATTCACTAGAAGACCTTCATCTACCATACTGATACAGATGGGGAAGGATCTGCATCAGGAAGAAGTATTAAGCCCATTGTTTTTTTCAGGTAGGGTACCAACATCTGTTTCAAATTAGAGTGGCATGGTGGCGCAGCAGTAGATTTGCTGCCTTACAGCACTTGCAACGCTGGAGACCTGGGTTCGATCCCGACCACGGGTGCTGTCTGTATGGAGTTTGTACCTTCTCCCCGTGATTGCATGGGTTTTCTCTGAGATCTTCGGTTTCCTCCCACACTCCAAAGAAGTACAGATATGTAGGTAAATTGGCTTGGTAAATGTAAATAATTGTCCCTAGTGTGTGTGGGACTGTGCTGATATGCGGGGATAGCTGGTTGACATGGATCTGGTGGGCTGTAGGACATACTTCCACACTGTATCTCTACACCAAATTAAACTAAAATCCCATTAGAAAAAATTGAAATATCCTGAGTGCAATTGGCACAATGAGAATAACACTAAAATGATTCAGGGTTAATCACAGGATTATTATAAAGTGTGAGGATGACCAATATTCTTCAAGAGGATATACACTGGTTGTAGGAATGAACATTCATAAGGACAATGTAATTTAATGCAGGCATGTAAAATGTTACATTTTGGAATGAGGAATGTGACAAGACATTTAAAGCAAATTGTGCACTCCAAAGGTGACAAAAGACAGAGAGATCTGGGGAAGTATTGTATAAACTGAAGTAAGTGGGAGAGTGGGTTGAGAAAGTGATTAAATAAACACACATGTTCCTGAGCTTCATAAATGTAGCTTCATGAAGTAGCAAAGTATAGAAACATCATGGACCTTTACAAAACTTTGGTTCACTAACAAATGGAGTGTATGTCCAATTCAAGGAGAAATTTGAAAGGAAAGATCAGCAGGAAGTGCAGAAGTGATTTACTGGAATGCTATCAGGGATGAGGAATTTCTAGCTATTGGATAGACAGAAGAAGCTCAGGTTCTTCTTGGAACAAAGGTGTCGACACGAGGATCTGGTTAAAAAAAAATGTAATCATGTTATAACTAAAGTGGGTACATAGAGATGAGCTGTTGCCTAAGACAGAAGGACCATGAAATATCGAACGTTGAAGCAAGATATGGATTAAATGTGACCTGAGGAGATCATTTTTATGCATCTATTGGTCAGAATCTGGATTATATTACCTCGGGAAGAGTGAAGGTGGATTTAATTATAATGCTCAATAGAGAGCTGGATAAGTACTTTACTTTACCTTAGACTTTAGAGATACAGCCCACCGAGTCCGAGCCGACTAGAAATCTCCCCATACACTACACTATCCCACACACTGGGGACAATTTATAAAAACAAATTAACACACAAACCCTCACCACAATAAATGTTTGATGTTTCTAGCTTGAGTTACTAGTGCCCACTGTTAACCCACTGCACTATTGGTTACTACTCTGTAGCCATTTAACTCCCATAGTGTTCACTATTTGATTTGGTTTGTAATAGTAATGGAAATGAATGATTATGACAATTGCAAACTGGAAGAGAGCTAACTGAATGAGCTATAAAGAAAAAGAGCCCGGTTAGATTGAAATCAAATTTTTTTCAGGTAAGATTACAACTAAGCTTTAAAGGAGAAGATACTTTCCCATAATAGAAAGAGGAAGGAAACCAAAGCTGGAGCTCCCTTGCTGACTAAAGATACAAAGATTAAAAAAAGAAAAAAAGGCATTTGATAAATGACAGGTCCAAAATTCAGATGAGAACCACACCGAGCAAAGAACTGTGATAAAGGACATATAATAAACAAAGAAAATATACAAGAGTAGATTTGTAGGCTACACAAAAAGGAATTAAAGGCTTTTAAAATATGTGGCCAACCAATGAATAATCCAATGAATTAAATGGTTGTGCTGGTTTGGAGCCAGAAAGGATTTTCTTATGAATTTAGAGTTCATGGCTGCGGTCTCAAATGATTACTTTGCTGAATGGGATGCAGCCATGGAAAAGGGAGGTAATTCATAAATGAACATAAAAAATAAAGTGCAGTTTCTTAAAAGGATTGGATGCACACGTTAGAGAGGAAACAAGCCCTTCAGCTCATCGAGTCCACGTTGACCAATGATCACCTGCACATTAGTTCCATGATATCCCACTTTAACATCTGACACTATAGGGGCAATTTACAGAAGTCAATTAACCTACAAACCTGCACGCTTTTAGAATGTGATAAGGATGCTGGAGATACCCACGCAGTCACAGGGAGAATGTACAAACTCTGCATAGACGACACCCATAGTCAAGATAGAACCTGGGTCTCCAGGAGCTCTACTGCTGCACTATGTTTTCACAGTGTATCTCTAAACTAAAAGTAAACTAAACAAAGACACTGGACCCAGAGGAGAAAAAAAAATAGGTGACTGAGCGAAGTACAAAAGCGCCTGTCCACAGTTTACCGATCTTCCTTTGATTTTGGGATCGGGACGCTATGAATGCCAGAAAGATGGTCAAAGAATTACTGTATTTCCCAGCGTCCAAGACGCTACTTTTTACTTTAAAATAAGGCCCGAAAATTTACCTGTGTCTTGGAGGCCGAAGAACCTGCCACACCTTCACCCCGGGAATTGTGTGAAGTGGGAAGCGGCTGTAAAAGGACAGCGACACTGTGGGTGGGGGGTAGAGTTTCTTTTCACAGCTTGTGGGGAGTCTGGCCCAGATCAGCACGGCCTGGGCTGCACAAAGTAGTAAACATGTCTGGGCCGCCAGGGGTAAAGGGCAAGAGCGTTGAGAAAGAGGGGGTCGGAGATCATGCCAGCAACGAACTCACTTATTCACCGGGCGTGGAGCCACTGCATTGTGGCCGGGGAGGGAAGTAGCTCGGGTGGCTGCGAGTGGCTGCCGGGACTGGACAGCGGAACCGGCCGCCACCTCAGCGCCTTCTGTCGGCCCGCCGGCCCGCCAGCCATAGTGTCCTTCGGCACAGGTGCAACCGGTGGAGGTGGTGGTTGGCGGGTAGCTACTGGGGGGAAGGCTGGCTGCTCCATCCCGGGTTCTCTCTCTCTCCCTCTCTCTCCTCCCCCCCCCCCCCACCGGGAGATTGAAGCTCCCCGGTCCTCATTGCCTCCTTGAAGGAGCTTCACATCTTCCTTTCTACTGACTACACCAAACCCTGGATCCTGTCCCACCAGCCTTTTTTCAAAATTTAGCAACTCAAAATGGGGGTGCGTCTTCATTGCCGGGAAATACGGTAACTGGATAACTAGTGAGTAGTGAGCTGAACCTCGGTGGAGAGGTAAACATTAAATACACCACTCCAAAATAACACTGATTGGCATATGCAAAAAATATGCTCTAATGTGTAAATTACAGCATGGACTTTTAAACACAAATAGTGTTCCAGCCAACTCAGAGGGCTATTATCAAAATATATTTGAAAATTTGATAAATTAAGTATGGTTATTGATATTTTATGGATTAAACAAAACTAATTTATTGCAGTGGCATGTAATATATGTATTACTCAAGTAGCAGTTTATTGGATTAAAAAGGCCAATGTCTGCAGATAAGAAAATGACGAGGGGATTAAAAGAGAATCAGCATGTAGATTGTTATTTTCAGACTGCAAGGAAGTGTTCCCGTGGGTTTGGAGTTTGAAGTACTTCTTTTTTGATATATGCATTAAAAAACAAACTGAGATACACTGGGCATAATTTCGAAGTTAGCACATGACATCTGACTCCACAAGAATTTCAGAAGGATAACAACAAACTGGTTCTCTGGACAGAACTAGGGCACATGGGAATTTAGAGCAAGGATGACAAGATGTTTGGGGTCATGGTTCAGTAAACATGTGAAGTCAGTCATTTGAAGTTGATGGCAGAAGATCAGAATGGCAACAAACTCCACATTGACACTTCCTAAAATTGCCTTACAGTGCAAGAAGAAAATTACCCCAATACCAAAGGTAGGCTATCTTCCAATTGTCATTCTTCCTTGCAGGTTGCTTGTATAGGACTTCCTTTTTCTCAACACTGGCAACCAATACTACACATATCGCCCTACACATGGTCATATAAAGGCCTTATATTATTGCAATTAATTGTAATTGTAATTGCATGGGATAGGTACATGGATAGGAACGGTTTAAAGGGATAAGGGATAAACAGGGGGTAATGGGACTAACGTTTCTGGGCATCTAAAGGGCCTGTCCTACTTTCTCAACTTAATTCAAAACCTCTGCCGAGTTTAAAGAACCTAAAAATCAAGATTGTGGTAATCTACAAACTCCTACGACTTTCCCCGACTATGACTCTTAAAAATAGCGGAGTCAGGGGATATGGGGAGAAGGCAGTATAGTGGCCATTTGGCCTGTTTTGCATGTCATTGTGGATGGCATGTGCCTTTAAATTTTAGACTGCCCGTTATAATGTGGGTGGGATTTATGACGTGTCTTTGGGCGTGTTTGCAGATTAACTGCTTGCGCAGAAGTTTAGTTTTTAGATTCGTTTTGGAGAGACGATGGAGAAGGTTAATCCTTCGACCATGTCATGGCATGTCATTGTTACGAAGACACGAGGAGCTTTCTAATATCTGAAGTAATGAGCTGGAGTTCGAAGGAGATTACCGTAACAAGTCGGAAAAACCTTGGATGTATCTTACTGTTTTCTATCTACAATAAAGAAAATATTCATCAAAAGACCGTGTTGAAGCTTTATGAATGGAGAAGCTCTGAAGGTCTCTGAGGCAGCTTGCATGTGTACCGAAGATATTCCCCTTATCCATTCTCATCCAATTAGCGGCTAGGGTGCTAATTAGCTGAAAGATATGAAAAATCTGCCGCTACAGGCAGGAATGGGGTACTGATTTGGGATGATCAGCCATGATCACATTGAATGGCGGTGCTGGCTCGATAGGCCATTCAGCCTTTCGAGCCAGCACCGCCATTCAATGTGATCATGGCTGATCATCCCCAATTAGTACCCCATTCATCCCTTCTCCCCATATCCCCTGACTCCGCTATCTTTAAGAACCCTATCTAGCTCTCTCTTGAAAGTAGCCAGAGAACTGGCCTCCACCGCCCTCTGAGGCAAAGAATTCCACACTCACAACTCTCTGTGTGAAAAAGTGTTTCCTCATCTCCGTTCTAAATGGTTTACCCCTTATTCTTAAACTGTGGTCCCTGGTTCAAGACTCGCCCAACATCGTGTACATGTTTCCTGCCTCCAGCGTGTCCAATCCCTTAATAATCTTATTTGTTTCAATAAGATATCCTCTCATCCTTCTAAACTCCAGAGTATACCAGCCCAGCCGCTCCATTCTCTCAGCATATCACAGTCCCGCCATCCCAGGAATTAACGTTTTAAACCTACGGTGCACTCCCTCAATAGCAAGAATGTCCATCCTCAAATTAGGGGACCAAAAATGCACACAATACGCCAGGTGTTTTCTAACTAGGGCACTGTACAACTACAGAAAGACCTCTTTGCTCCTATAATCAACTCCTCTTGTTATGAAGGTTAACATGCCATTTGCTTTCTTCACTGTCTGGTGTACCTGCATGCTTACTTTCATTGACAGAGGAACAAGGACCCCCAGATCCCATTGTACTTCCCCTTTTCCCAAAATGACACCATTTGGATAATAATCTGCCTTCCTGTTTCTGCTACCGAAGTGGATAACCTCACATTTATCCACATTAAACTGCATCTGAAATGCAGCTGCAAACTCACCCAACCTGTCCAAGTCACCCTGCATTCTCATAGCATTCTCCTCACAGTTCACACTGCCACGCAGCTTTGTGTCATCTGCAAATTTACTAAAGTTATTTTGAATCCCTTCATCTAAAACATTGATGTATATTGCAAATAGCTGCGGTCCCAGCACCGAGCCTTGCGGTAATCCACTAGTCACTGCCTGCCATTCTGAAAGGGACCCGTTAATCCCTACTCTTTGTTTCCTATCTGCCAACACATTTTCTATCCATGTCAGTACTCTACCCCCAATACCATGTGCCCTAATTTGGCCCACTAATCTCCTATGTGGGATCTTATCAAATGCTTTCCGAAAGTCCAGGTACACTACATCCACTTGGTCTCCCTTGTCCATTTTCCTAGTTACATCCTCAAAAAATTCCAGAAGATTAGTGAAGCATGATTTCCCCTTCATAAATCCATGCTGACTTGGACTGATCCTGTTACTGCTATCCATATTTCATCTTTTATAATTGACTCCAGCATATTACCCACCACTGATGTCAGGCTAACTGGTCTATAATTCCCTGTTTTCTATTTCCCGCCTTTCTTAAAAAGTGGGATAACATTAGCTACCCTCCAATCCACAGGAACTGATCCTGAACCTTCAGAACATTGGAAAATGATCACCAATGCGCCCACAATTTCTAGAGCCACTTCCTTAAGTACCCAGGGATGCAGACCATCAGCTCTGGGGATTTATCAGCCTTCAGTCCCATCAGTCCACCCAACACAATTTCTTGCCTAATTGGATTTCCTTCAATTCCTCTGTCACCCCAGATCTGCTGGCCATTAGTACATCAGTAAGATTGTTTGTGTTCTCCTTAGTGAAGAAGGATCCAAAGTACCTGTCAGCTCATCTGCCATTTCCCAGAATAAATTCACCTTTTTCAGTCTTCAAGGATCCAAATTTAGTCCTAACTAATCTTTTGCTCTTCACATACCTAAAGAAGCTTTTACTTTCCTCCTTTATATTCTTGGCTGGCTTACCTTCGTACCTCATCCTTTCTCCCCGTATTGCCTTTTTAGTTCTCTTCTGTTGCTCTTTAAACATTACTCAATCCTCTGGCTTCCCGCTCATCTTTGCTATGTTATACTTCTCAGTTATTTTTACACTGTCCCTGACTTCCCTTGTCAACCACGGTCGCCCCTTACTCCCCTTGGAATCTTTCTTCCTCTTTGTAATGATCTTATCCTGCACCTTCTGTATTATTCCCAGAAATACCAGCCATTGTTATTCCACTGTCATCCCTACTAGGGTGTCTTTCCACTCAACTTTGGCCATCTCCTCGCTCATGGCTCCATAGTCACCCTTTGTTCAACTGTAACACTGGCACCTCCGATTTACCCTTCTCCCTCTGAAATTGTAGATTACAACATCCCATATTATGTTCACTACCTCCGAATGGCTCCTTAACCTCGTTCCCTTATCAAATTCGGGTTCATTACACAACATTATATCCAGAATTGCCTTCTCCCTGGTAGGCTCCAATACAAGCTGCTCTAAGAATAATACATCATGGAGGCACTCCACAAACTCCCTTTCTTGGGGTCCAGTACCAACCTGATTTTCACAGTTTACCTGTATGTAAAATGAAATGCATGTTAAGTGTAAATTGTTCCTAGTATATGTAGCCTTTTGTTTATGTGCGGGGATCGCTGGTCGGTTTGGACTCGATGGGCCTGTTTCAGCGATGTGTCTCTAAACTAAGCTAAACTAAACTAAATTAAACTAAGCTAAACTAAAACATACTGTTTGCTCTCCCAATTGCTTGCTGAATTTGCCTTGCTAGCTTCAGGGACTTGTGCATAAGGACACGTAGGGCCTAATGAACATAACCATTTTCCATCTGTCTAAAAACATGTTTAAAAACATTTTGCTTTCCAGTGTTGTGTTCCAAAGAAAATGACCGCACATTTTTCCACATTATTTCAGATTATCTCTCAGTTTTCTCTGTATGGAGGTCATTTGAATCATCAATCCATGTTATCTCATCAATCTCATTTGCCCATTTTCTCTCACATACCTGTCAACTCCCACCTGATTCTCCCACTATTTACTTACACCAAGAATAATTTATATTGATCAATTAACTATCAAACTACACACCTTTGGGCAGTGGGGGACAAACTGAAGCACCCAGGAGTTTAGTTTAGATAAGAAATACAGCTTGGAAACAGGCCCTTCGGCCCACTGAGTCCACAACGCCCAATAATCCCCCATACACTCGTTCTATCCTCCACACCAGGGACAATTTACAAAAACCAATTAACCTACAAACCTGCACCTGGAAGGAAGAAACCACAGCACCTGGAGAAAACCCACGCAGTCACAGGAAGAATGTACAAACTCTGTACAGATAGCACCAGTTGTCTTGATTGAACCAGGGGGTCTGGTGCAGTCAGGCAGCAAATTTACCACTGCACCACTGTGCCACCTTCATACCATAGTCTATAAGATCACAGGGATAATATGCAAACTCCACACTGACTGCACAGGATTGTTTAGGCTTACCTTTATTATTGTCACGTGTACCATGTTACAATGAAAAGCTTTGTTTTGCATGCTTTCCAATCAGATCAAATAATACCCAGAACTAAGCCTCAACTTTCTGTGCCTCCTGTTCAAAGTTATGCTGTTAAAAATGCCATTGTGAAGTAAACGTTCAATGGCTTATTATCACACCTCTTGTCTTAATCGAGTAGGTAGCTTTCTACATAAATATCAAAGGAGATGTTGCCTTTTGAAAACCAAGGTCCAAATGCATCGTGGACAATTGAAATAGACTTTAGATGAAACAATGTAATTGTATCATTATTTGTAGACCTATTGTTGGATACTTAATTAAAATATATAATAGTTTTACCACGAGAATGGCAACATTCAAAGAAAAGCATTTAAAGAAAAAAATGGAAGTATGAACATTGCCCAGAAACCCTTCTCATTATTATGCAATGATTTAGTAGTTTTAAGTATTTACCATTGCAGAGAATTGTGGACTCAGCCCAGGCCATCACGCAAACCAACTTCCCTTCCATTGATTCCATTTATACCTCACACTGCCTCAGCAAGGCCACCAGCATAATCAAAGATGAGTTGCACCCCAGCCACTCCCTCTACTCCCCTCTCCCATTGGGCAAAATGTATAGAAGTGTGAAACCACCTCAAGATTCAGGGACAGTTTTTTCACAACTGTTTTCAGGCAACGATACTACCAACAACGAAAGAACAGTCCTGAGCTACTATTTACCTCATTGGAGACCTCGGATTATCTTTGATTGGACTTTACTGGACTTTATCTTGGACTAAACGTTATTCACATTATTCCCTTTATCATGTATCTGTACACTGTGGATGGCTTGATTGTTACATATTGTCTTTCCGCTGACTGGTTAGCATGCAACAAAATCTGTTCACCATGACAATAAACTAAACTAAACTAAACTAAACACGTGATAATAAACTAAACTCAAACTTACACAATTTATTTTCACTACAATTCTATCGAGCAGAAGAATATTAATTAAGTGAAAACAAAACCGATTGTGCAGAAAATATATAAGCATTAATGTTGAGAAAATGTCTTTGGGGAACCTTGCATAATATAAAAAGTTATATTAAAAATAGGGGAAAGTAATTTCCTTAAGGCACATAATATATTCTGCATTCAAAGACTTGGATATTAACCTTTTACTCAATAACATAAAATACTGCTCAGTCGTGTTGTACATCCTCAACTATTATAAAGATCATTAACACTTAATTTATGCCAGATAAAGTGCCCCCTGCAAGCCGAATGAATTATAACCACGAGTGTAGCAATTAGGCACTGGATTAATTTGAGCAGTGTCTCCAATATTTTGTTCCATTCACTCTTTTGGGATTTCACTGGTGCTTCTGAACCTTGAGCATGTTGATGCACCCGAGGAGATTGCAGATATAATATTAATGACTTGCCTCATGAACATTGAAGTACTGCCCACACCCAGGGAGCCTCAAGACCTGTCTAAAGAGCATCAGTAACATTGCCTGCAAGAGATTGGAGTCAGATGTCTGTGACAGCCCGTTGAAACACTCCAGCACTTTATGTCTTTTTTGTCAGTGATGTTAGTTGCAAGACACTGGATTAGCAATGAGCTGTTAAGGTTAAACTCCTTGTTGAGTGGCTAGAGGAGGTGGTGGGGGAAGATCAGAACAAGACCTCCGTCGTCCTAATCCACAAGAATTCCTGGTCCTCCGAATCCACAAGAAAACATAAAAACATTATTCCCTAGCTCCTGCACATTTTCTCCCCACAATCTATCTTCCAATGGTTCTGGGCTGAAGGGGAGCCAGGGATTGCTTGCCACTCAAGCTTCTAACTAAAACTCCTTGTGTGGTGTCACATTTGCCTCCTTAATACAGAAGTCGCTCCCTCCACTTTAACCAGACGTCTTTTCCAGATTCCAACAATGGAATTCAATCAAACCCATGAACTCTGTTTCTTTGTTCACCAATGTTGTCTGTTTGATCTGCCATGCAGTTTGCAAGATACCTGTTTTTTATCTCTCATTTCTTGTACATATAGTGTTCTCTCAGTTAAAGAAATCTGGTATTCTGTCACATAAATATTTTGCTTAAACAAACCATGTATCTTTCACGACCACAATGAAAACTTGCTAACTGGCAGTGTGGGCTCATAAAGTTATTTGCCACATTGACTATTGTGTATTAAGCAGTCAGTTCAGTTTAGTTTATTGTCACATGTACCAAAGTACAGTGAGACGTTTTGTTGCGTGCTAACCAGTCAGCAGAAAGACAATACATGATTACCAGCGATCCATTTACAGTGTATAGATACATGATAAGGGAATAGCATTTAGTGCAAGGTACAGCCAGCAAAGTCCGATCAAGAAAAGCCCAAGGGTCATCAAAGAGATGCATAGTAGTTCAACACTGCTCTCTGGTTGTGGTAGGATGATTCAGTTGCCCGATAACAGCTGGGAAGAAACTATCCCCGAATCTGGTGGTGTGCATTTTCACACTTCTGTACCTTTTGCCTGATGGAAGATGGGAGAAGAAGGAGTGACCTTCATCCTTGATTATGCTGCTGGCCTTGCTGAGGCAGCATGAGGTATAAATGGAGTCAATAGAAGGGGGGTTGGTCTGGGCTGTGTCCACAATTAACTGCAATTTCTTGTGGTCTTGGATGGAGCTGTTCCCAAACCAAGCTGTGATGCATCCTGATCAAATGCATTCTGTAGTGCATCTGTGGAAGTTGGTGAGAGTTGTAGGGGACATGCCAAACCTCCTAAAGGGGCTGTCCCACTGCGGCAACCTAATCCGCGAGTTAAGAAGAGTATCTTCGACCTACAAGCTCGAGGGCACTCATCTGGAAAACCTCGAGCTGGATCGACCGTCCGCGTTGAAACCGCAAGCTGGATCGGCCGGACTGCACAAACACACACACACACATACAAACACATCACAAAGGCAGGGGCCAGGGAAAGCGGGGGAGCACCGTCTAAAATTCACACCTGCGATGAAAAGGAAGGCAAAAGACGGCTGCATAGTATACAGTAAGTCCTTTAGAGAGTGCGGAGGGGGGGGAGAGAAGGGGAGAGAAGGGGAGAGAAGGGAGGGAGAAGGAGTGCAGAGAGTTTTAAGAAGTATAATAATTTAGCGGGCATTTTACCTACTGGTCTGTTTTCCTTGGTCCTGAAAACTCCAATGAGCGGTGGAGGCAGGTTCTCTGGATGCTTTCAAGAGAGAGCTAGATAGGGCTCTTAAAAATAGCGGAGCCAGGGGATATGGGGAGAAGGCAGTAACGGGGTACTGATTGGGGATGATCAGCCATGATCACATTGAATGGCGGTGCTGGCTCGAAGGGCCAAATGGCCTACTCCTGCAACTATTGTCTATTGTCTATAGTCTATTGAGCCAATCAAAATGCCCAGTCAGCGAATGAGATTGCCGACGATTGCCCTCGACTGCCTGTAACTAAATAGCGACCCCACTCCACTGCACTACGAGTTAAAAAGAACCATGCCGACCAATTTTTACTGGCGGAATTTTTTTCAACATGCTGAAAGGTTTTCTGCGACCTAGCTGAGGCCGCGAGTATGTGGAAACTTCCCTCGAGCATGAAGGAGAGTTCCACTGACCTCATGGAACCTCCTAGGACCATATGTCGACCATGCTGCTAGTTTGAGTCGAGGGCAAACTCTTCTGAACTCGCGGATTAGGTCGCCGCAGTGGGACAGCCCCTTTAGCCTTCTAAGGGAGTAGAGGTGTAGGTGTGCTTTCTTGGTCATTGCTTCAATATGGGTGATCCAGGTGATGTTGTTAATGATATTGACTCCTAGGAACTAGAAGTTTTCAACCATCTCTATTTCAACACCATCAATTAAAACTGGGGTATGTGTACCGCTTCGCTTCCTGAAGCTGATCACTTTCTCCTTTGTCTTTGTCTGACATTGAGAGAAAGGTTTCGGCCCGAAACGTCGCCTATTTCCTTCGCTCCATAGATGCTGCTGCACCCGCTGAGTTTCCCCAGCAATTTTGTGTACCTTTGAGAGAAAGGTTGTTGTGTTAACACCAGGATACGAGGTTCTCAATCTCCTCCCTGTGCTCCGTCCCCTCATCATTTGATATCCGGCCCACAATGGCGGTGTTGTCTGCGAATTTGAAAATTGAATTAGATTTGTACATGGCTGTACAGTCGTGGGTGTACAAGGAGTAAAGAAGGGGACTGCGGACACATACTTGCGGAGCACCAGTGTTGAGGATTATCGTGGAGGATGATTTGTCTCCTATTCTCATTGATGATGTCTATTGGTCAGGAAGTCGAGGATCCGGTTGCAGAGATGAATGTTGACACAAAGTCCCACTAGTTTGATTATAAGATTGGATGGTATAATGGTATTAAAGGCAGAGCTGTCGTCTATGTATAGGAGTCTGACGTAGGTGTCTTTCTTATCCAGGCGTTCCAGGATGAGAGAGGCTAGGTCTAGGGCGATGACATCGTCCGTGGACATGTTGTGGCGGTAGGCGAACTGCAGTTTGTCATGGCCACTGGGTAGACTGGATTTAATGCATTCAATTACTAGCCTCTCATAACAATTCATGTTGGTAGATATCAAGGCCACTAGACTGTTATCGTTTAGGCATGAGGTCTTGCTTTACTTTGGCACTGGGATGATGGTGGTTTTCTTGCAGCAGTTCAATACCTCAGAATGGAGTAGAGAGAGATTAAAGATGTCCACGAATACTCCTGCCAGCTGGTCCCCGCATCTACTAAGGACACGACCAGGAACCGTCTGGGCCAGTTGCTTTTTGCGGGTTTACCCTCAGGAAGGCTGATCTAACCTCTGCTACAATCACCCTGGGGAGAGGCACACTGGAGTCTGAAGGGACCCCCCCCCCCCTGTTGGCCTTCTGCTAGAAACGAACATAGAAAGCATTCAGTTCATCGGATAAGGTCACCAATGATGTTGCCTGACCTTGCTTTTGCAGCCAGTTATCATATTCAGACCTTGCCATGTTCTCCATGTGTCCGAGTGATTACACTGGGACTCAAGTTTGTCCCAGTATTGTCTCTTGGCATCCTTGATGGTTTTGCGGAGATCATAGCGGGCCTTCTTGTACCGCTCGGAATCGTTTGACCTGTATGCAATGGACCTGGCCTTAGCCTGTGAATGTACCTCGCATTTCATCCATGGTTTCCTGTTGGGGAACACTCAGATCAACTTTATCAGCACACAGACATCCACGCACTTGCTGATGAAGCTTGTCATGGCACTCATTCAGTTTAGCTGCGGAATCCCTGAATATGGACCGGTCCACTGACTCAAAGCAGTCAAGTAAGATGTCATCCGTGTCCCTTGTCCAGCATTTCACAACTCTCAGTACACTGTGTTTAAATAATCCTCATTAGACAAGTCATTTTAAACACACCTCACCCAACAATTTCCTTTGAAAGATTGAGGGAAATCTGCTCTCCCACAGAAATGACTGATATCCAAAGACATTGTGACCAGATACATTGCTATTTCAGCTTACATGATAAATGACGGACGCAACAGGCGAGGTGCAAGGCTGGTAGGTGAGGGAACGGGGGTCTGGCCAGCCACGGTTTCAAGGCCGGTTGCGGGAGGCGCCCCCTGGGCACAAAGGTGGAAAGGCGAGGAGAGGGATGTAGCTTCACTGGTCGATCCACATGTCCAAGGAAGGCGGTGGCTGGAGTCCTACAGCAACCTGGGGCTCGGCTGGATCAAGTACCACACATAAGACTGGTGTGAGGACTGGACTTTGGAAAACCTGGCGCCTCTTACATGTGAGCTCAGTGGAATATTTCTGTACAATGTACAGTCCGGGATGTACTTACGTATGCCAATAGTGTACTGGACTGTATGTGTGCAAATAAATTCACTGCGTTTGCACATGTTACAATAAAAGCACCTTTGAACCTTTGAACTTTAAACTCTCTCAGAGCAGTACAATTGCTACTTGCTAACACCTCCAGCAATTTGTTTTTTTTACTACATTTGCTGCTTGCATCCTGATAGCCATTTGGAATCATTTCTACATTTATCAATGAATTTGGCCTCTGTATGGTCAGTGACACGTATGTTTTTTGAGAACAGACCTACAGAGAATGAGTGGGGAGTTTGGTATTCAGTGAGAGGATCAGCCATGGAAGTTATTATGACGTGAACTCAGCCACTCGGTGCTTGAAGCTGAATCTCCAACCTCAAAGTGCAAAGTACAATACATATTTATATAGTGTGTCCTCTGGATGAAATGAGTAAAATGCAAATTTTGCACCATTTTAGTCTTCATATTGTTTAATATTATTTATATTATTTAAACACAAAGACAACTGTAAATAATTGATCGCAGTTTCAATTGCTTTGATTATCTACTCAGTTTAACATTTTTGAGTGAGGACAAGTAACTTTGCAGACCTACATGTCTATCATTGTAGCTGCCTTTAATAATATGTTAATACATGAGATGGCTACACTGATTTTACTGATCTCGTCATGGAAGTTTCAATAAGAGCAAATTAATATTCAGATTCATGAATTGGCCTGAATAGCACCGATCAAAATTCCCCACACCAGATGACTGGTTTCAAAGGACTTAAATAAGCATTGCAAGTTAATTTGTGAATAGGTTGATTTGTAATTTAAAAAAAATGGTTCTTATATTAACGAAGATCTCCAATCCATTTAATTCTATAAATCCTGAATTTTCCCCTGACAATGAATGGGAGAAGGTTGAATGGCCCATTTTGATTCCTACCTTTCCATAAGTTGTGTTTCTTTTAACCTCAATGTAGCTGCAGTCATAGATCATGTCCCCAGTTATACTGCTTGGGTGCCTATCCCAAATATGGAAACCTTATTGCCCCTAAGATTTGTTATGAAGTGACTGCAGAAACAAAGGAACAAAAGGAAATTCCGTAGAACAGAACACCTCCACTCAGTCTGCCTAAACCTACCTGATCTCCCAGTTGCTAAACACTTTAACTCTCCCTCCCATTCCCACACTGACCTTTCTGTGTTGGGCCTCCTCCATTGTCAGAGGGAGGCCCAGTGCAAATTGGAGGAACAACACCACATATTTTGCTTGGGCTGATTGCACCCCAGCAGTATGAATATTGATTTCTATAACTTCTAGTAAGATTTGTCTTCTCTCCCTCTCCATTCCTCCCCCCTTCCCAGTTCTCCGACTAGTCTGACAGTCCTCGTTTCCATTTTATCTATATTTGCTTTGTTGTTACCTTCTCCTAGTTAACAATATCTATTCTACATTTTCCTTGATCTACATCCCCTTTGTCTCATTTTCACACCTTATCTCTGTATTTTCCTCTCTGCTGATTCACTGAAGAAGGATCTCGACCCGAAGGATCTCAACCCGACCCAAGATGCTGCCTGTCCACTGAGCTACTCCAGCATTTTGTGTCTATTAAAGGAAATTCCATGTGGAAGGAACCCCAGATGTTTGTTTATACCAAAGATAGACACAAAATGCTTCAGACTGAAGAAGGGTTCTTACCTAAAATGTCACCTGTTCCTTTTCTCCAGAGACGCTGCCTGACCCGCTGAGTTATTCCAGCATTTTGTGTCTAATAAAGGAGATTCCAGCCCACCACAGTCTGTTGCAGCAATGCTGTCAGAATTTCTAAATTACAATACATATTTATGTAGTGCATCCTCTGGTTGAAATGATTTAAATGCTTCCTATTAAATTACACCATTTTAGTTTATGTTTCTGTCGGAAATGTGAGCCTGCATCCATACGGGAATTAAGTGAGTAATCAGGCGATCTGTCCTTCAGTGGATTTGTCTGAGTGATTAATCTTGGCCTGGATACTGAAAGAGATTCATAAGGATGATGAAACAAAACTGCTTCAGTGAAGCAATGTAATCTGATAAGAAAAGATAAATTTAGACAAGAACATTGTCAGGTACCTGCAAAATCCACAATTTTGCCTTGAGGTGGGGATACTCAAACCATGCTGGGCCCTATTGATTTATGAGATGAGATAATTCTACCGAAGAGTGACATTTGATACTCAGATATTGGTGAAGAAGCAGATGCAGCAACAGAAGGCAGACATTAATATTGTCCAGGGAAAGTTGACTGGTTTAGTTACAGTATGTATCTAGAATGTATGTGAGATGAGAAGGGCATACTAGAAATAATGGGCATTTTTAGCTCCTCATCTACTCTGTTATTCATTGAGATCATGGCTGATCTGTAACTTTATTCCATCCAACCACCAGTCACATATGCTTTTGAACATTTGTGCACCAAAATCCATTCATCACTCAGATTTAACATTGTTAATTGAGCACAAGATGCTGCTTTTTGAGTGAGGGTTTCACATTTCTCTGTATCAAGAAATGCTTCCTCAATATTTTGTTTACACAATTTTGTGCTGGACTCTCCACCAACAGAAGAAGTTCAAATCAATTATCTTCAGAAATTGCATTCAACATTTTTAAACGCCTCTTGCTTCTTAACCTTTTGTGCTTAAGATACGAGGTCCAATTTACATAATTTCCCACCATCATCTAACACTTGGATCTGGGACTATTCTGGTGATGAATAATGAATGAATCATGAAAAAAAATCCAAAAATGGTGAGACTCTGGACATTAGACGTAGACTGAGTAAGCTGTTCAGAATAACAGCATTTTTAACTGATGATTAAAGTAAAATTAAAATAGCTTCCAGTTAAAATCAAAATTCTCAGATCAAACCTTTGTATATCTGGTTCTTAGATCTATCCTTCGCATTGAATATTATTGCTATTTTTTTCACATGAGACAACTAAATTGTAACAGAAGAAAAAAATAGGCTGTATTTCCTCAATGGCTTAAATATACTGTAAGCACCACAGACATTGAGCCTATGTAACTTCTGTGACACAAAAATCATCTTATTTTTCAAAATGTTATAAGGTTGTTGCAAGCTCAAACTATTCCACTATGTTAAATCCATTTTCATCACCAGCTTCAGTCAAGGGTGTTAACAAGTCAGATGTCCATTTTATATGCCAAATATATTGCATGGATATTAATCCTATAATATCCATGTTTACTAATCTAGCTAATGGGGTTTGCGATGTGTGTTCCCTTGATGACACTGAAACTTGGGACTTTGTTAACTCGAAATGCTGTCAGATTACATTTTGAATAATTTTTAGTTTTGCCCTTTGAGTGCTCTATGTTTGTTTATAAGCCTATTTATTAGCTTATTTTGACATTTTTCCCCTTTTCATATTTATTTAAACCAGCATCTACATTTGCTTCTAATAGACATTACCCTGGTATTTTTGGGAACGGTTTGAATCAGTAGCTATAGTCTAACCAGATCAACATCCGATACATTAACTCACATTTTTGTCTTGACCGCTGATTTAACTTTTTTTTTTAAATTCAGCTTCAAAGTGCTCTAGTTCTCTGTCAGTTTGAATCAGTCCACTTGAATTTCTGAATTGTGGCCAATTAAAAAATCTTCATCCTACACACTCGTGGGTCAGATATTTAATCCTGGTCTGTCACTGATGCCTGATATCATCAGTGATGCAGCTCTGAGAAATAAATGTCAACCTGACAACTCTTGTCTTAATCATTGATACAGAAAATCAAATTATCATTCAAAAGCTTTGTAGTTAATAAATTATTAATTATTCATGTCATTTTTGGATTAGTATAGTCAGTATTGGGCAATATTTCACATGAAAAGAAAAACCCCATAATGTAGACTTACAGTCTTTAATTTTGTTATTTTATCTTAATTGCACAATATATATAACATAATAAATATGCACACACAAATATCTTGTATTGCGATTGTAACAATGAAGATAAAGTAACAAGATTAAAAGACTAATGTAAGTTTACATTATAAACATATACGTACATACATATACTGACACACACACACACACAAATATATACGCATATATATATCTAATTATATATATATATATATATATATGTGTGTGTATATATGTATATATGTATATATAAATGGGTAAAACTGCACAAAATGTGATAATTTAGTAAAATTTCATTTGATATATTTTTTCATGAAATATTTGAATATTTCACCTTTGAAACTGTATAATGTTTTTTCTTGCTATTTATTTTACACACAGCTTCATCAAACACTAGATCGTTATACCATCTCATAATAAGACAGATGGAAAACAGCATTGCCTGACCCCAACAGATTGCTTTTGGTGTAATCCCTTCCAGCAGTCTTCACAGCATATAAAACAAATCAAGAATTGACTACTAATTACCAAGAAAATCTTTAATCATGTGTCATATATAATTTACATGATACAAAAAGCAAATCAATCTAATTAGTTGCATCTTTTGAAAGTTAACCCTTGGAGACCCTTTGCTGCAGTACTGGTGTGGCACTTCACTAATTTGACAAGGTTAGCATTTTCCAGTTGAAAGGAGCAGTATAAATAATAAATTATGGCATGGGCTGAATGATTTATACTCATTTTCATATAATTTTTAGCATAAATGTTTTTTAAATATTGAAGATCTTCAATGTGTTCCAGTTCTCAACAAAGTTGGTGTGACAGTGCTGTGATAGGAATGTATATGAATGAATAAATCTTCACCCAATTGCATCCCTCTGAAATGTTCTTTACTTTTATTATATTTCTTATTTTAAATCAATTAAACACAATTACATCGGCATAATTAGTGGCAAGTTAATGTAAAATCTTTACCTTTAAAAAATACTATTAAAAATCTCTGAAGATTAATTGATTTTTTGGGACAAAAACCAGACAATACTCAGATAATACACATTAGGGATATTTTATATAATGAAAATGATTACAAATATGTAAATAATTTTCACCAGAAGGAAAGCAATTCTTTAAACAATATGTCACCAATGCATGTTATTATCATATTAAGCATTTTGGGATTTATTTGCTTTAGTTTATCATTAAATAATGCATTATTGTCTCAGCAGACTTTGAAGCATGGGTGATTATTGTTACAATGTGATGCTTTTTGGTTAACAACAATGTAGTCAAGTCGTCAAGTCAAGAGAGTTTATTGTTATGTGTCCCAAATAGGACAATGAAATTCTTGCTTGCTGCAGCACGGCAGAATATTGTAAGCAAAAATACAGAACCATATAACCATATAACAATTACAGCACGGAAACAGGCCATCTCGACCCTTCTAGTCCATGCCGAACACGTATTCTCCCCTAGTCCCATATACCTGCGCTCAGACCATAACCCTCCATTCCTTTCCCGTCCATATAACTATCCAATTTATTTTTAAATTATAAAAACGAACCTGCCTCCACCACCTTCACTGGAAGCTCATTCCACACAGCCACCACTCTCTGAGTAAAGAAGTTCCCCCTCATGTTACCCCTAAACTTCTGTCCCTTAATTCTCAAGTCATGTCCCCTTGTTTGAATCTTCCCTGCTCTCAGTGGGAAAAGCTTATCCACGTCAACTCTGTCTATCCCTCTCATCATTTTAAAGATCTCTATCAAGTCCCCCCTTAACCTTCTGCGCTCCAAAGAATAAAGCCCTAACTTGTTCAACCTTTCTCTGTAACTTAGTTGCTGAAACCCAGGCAACATTCTAGTAAATCTCCTCTGTACTCTCTCTATTTTGTTGACATCCTTCCTATAATTAGGCGACCAAAATTGTACACCATACTCCAGAATTGGCCTCACCAATGCCTTGTACAATTTTAACATTACATCCCAACTTCTATACTCAATGCTCTGATTTATAAAGGCCAGCACACCAAAAGCTTTCTTTACCACCCTATCTACATGCGATTCCACTTTCAGTTCAATATACACGTATATAAGCAAATAAAGTGCAATAGGCTGTTACATTTCAGTGTCTGTTTGTTGGAGAGTTTAATAAGAATAAGGAGTAAGCCATTTAGAACGGAGACGAGGATACACTTTTTCTCACAGAGAGAGGTGAGTCTGTGGAATTTTCTGCCTCAGAGGACGGTGGAGGCAGGTTTTCTGGATGCTTTCAAGAGAGAGCTAGATAGGGCTCTTAAAAATAGCGGAGTCAGGGGATATGGGGAGAAGGCAGGAACGGGGTACTGATTGGGCATGATCAACCATGAGCACATTGAATGGCGGTGCTGGCTTGAAGGGCCAAATGGCCTACTCCTGCACCTATTGTCTATTGTCTAATAGCCTAATGACAGTGGGGAAGAAGCTGTTCCTGAACCTGGATGTAACAGATCTCAGGCTCCTGTACCTTCTGCCAATGATAGCGGAAAGATGAGTGCATGGCCAGGATGGTGTGGGTCCTTGATGATGTTGGCTGTCTTTTTGAGGCAGTGACTGCGATAGATCCCTTCGATGGTGGGGAGGTCAGAGCCGATGATAGACTGGGCGGTGGTCACAACTTTCTGCATCCTTTTCCAGTCCTGGATGCTCAAGTTGCCAAACCAAGCCATGATGTAACCGGTCAGCATGCTCTCTACTGTGCACCTGTAGAAGTTTGAGAGAGTCCTCCTTGACATACCGACTCTCCGTAGTCTTCTCAGGAAGTAGAGGTGCTGATGTGCTATCTTTATAATTACATCAGTGTGCTGGGACCAGGAAAGATCTTCGGAAATGTGCACGCCCAGGAATTTAAAGTTCCTGACCCTTTCCACCATCGTCCCGTTGATATAAATGGGATTGTGGGTCCCTATCCTACCCCTTCCAAAGTCCACAATCAGTTCCTTAGTTTTGCTGGTATTGAGAGCCAGGTTATTGTGCTGGCACCATTTGGTCAATCGGTCGATCTCACTTCTATACTCTGACTTGTCCCCATCAGTGATTCGTCCCACAACAGTGGTGTCGTCGGCGAACTTGATGATGGAGTTCACACTATGTCCGGCTATGCAGTCATGAGTATAGAGTGAGTAAAGCAGAGGGCTGAGCACGCAATTCCTTGAGGTGCACCCATGCTGATTGTTGTCGAGGATGACACATTTCCACCAATACGGACAGACTGTGGTCTGTGGATGAGGAAGTCGAAGATTCATTTGCAGATGGATGCGCAGAGACCCAGATCTGAGAGCTTGGTAATGAGCTTTGAGGGGATGATTGTGTTAAATGCCGAGCTGCAGTCAATGAATAACAACCAGACATATGAGTTTTTGTTGTCCAAGTGGTCCAGAGCAGAGTGGAGAACCAGTGAGATATAAAGGATATCTCATCTGTCTTCATTTTTCTGGAAACATTCTGCATATGGATAATAAATAAGAACTCTATAAAATGGACACTGATATGATTTGCTATTTCTTCAAAATAAGTAGTGATTCTAGTTAGATAAAACAATTTCGAACTTTTAGCACGCCAACTGAAAAAACGGGAAAAAGAGAATGCAATATTAAAGATTAAATCAGATAGAGGGGAATTATTAACATTACCCAAGGATATCAATAAAAGATTTGCTCAATTTTACCAGAATCTATACACATCTAAAACGTTAATAGACAATAATAAAATTTCAGAATTTCTAGATAACTGTAACCTACCACAATTAGAACTGAGGGAACAAGAGGAACTGGGAGCACAAATTACTTCTAAGGAGATAGAAGACACAATAAAAACACTAAAGAATGGAAAAACACCAGGACCAGACGGATTCAGTAATGAATTTTATAAATCTTTTTATGACATAGTTACTCCACGATTACAGAAAATGTATACATATGCTTTTAAAGAGCAAAGCTTACCTGAAACACTAGCAGAATCAACGATCATATTAATACTTAAAAAAGATAAAAATATAGAAGAACCAGGTTCATATAGAGCTATCGCTTTGTTAAATACGGATCAAAAAATAATAGCGAAAACACTAGCCAGTAGACTAAACAGGTATGTTAGTAGACTAATAAATGAGGATCAAACAGGATTTATACCTAAGAGACATTCATTCAATAACTTGAGACGTTTGCTTAACATAATGCACTCACATAAATCTCACGACCAAGAGTTAGCTATCATCTCACTGGACGCAGAAAAAGCGTTTGATCAAGTAGAATGGGATTATATGATTAAAGTATTGCAAAAATTCCAATTGGGAGAGAACTTCATTGCATGGATAAAACTATTATATAACAAACCTACGGCTAGAATACTAACTAATAATATATTATCCTCGAAATTTGAACTATCAAGGGGCAATAGACAAGGTTGTTCATTATCTCCGCTGTTATTTGCTTTGGTAATTGAACCCCTTGCTGAAAAAATAAGAACACACCTGGATATTTACGGTTATATATACAAAATATTCAAATAACAAAATATCCCTATATGCCGATGATGTACTACTGTACATCACAAAACCACAAATTAGTATACCGAATATATTAAATTTAATTGAGGACTTTGGATCCTTTTCAGGATATAGAATAAATTGGAACTAAAGTGAAATTATGTCGATAAAACCAAAAGACTCAACACATCTCAGGAAATTCCCCTTTAAAATAGCTACAGAAAAATTCAAATATTTGGGAATTGAAATTACTAGAAATTACCAGGATATGTTTAAAGCCAATTATAATCCCCTACTTAAGAAATTAAATAATTTGATTAAATTCTGGAAAACACTTCCGATGTCCTTAATAGGCAGAATAAACGCTATAAAAATGATTTTCTTACCACAAATTCTATACCTATTTCAATCAATACCTATATATCTCCCAAAAAAGTTTTTCAAAAAATTGGACTCAGACATTACAAATTTCATATGGGATTATAAACCCCATAGAATACAAAGAACACACCTTAATAAACGAAAAGAGTGGGGGGGTCTAGCGCTCCCTAACTTTATGTATTATAATTGGGCAGTAAATATTAAAAATATGATTCACCTGCTGGACAATTCTGCCCAGCAGGCGGACTGGATTGTAATGGAAAAAGGGGACTGCTCCCCGAGTAATATAGGAGCGATTATCCTCTCACCAATAAATCTGAATAATAAAAATTATAATAAAAACCCAATTATACATAGCACAATTAGAACATGGAAACAAATAAAACAGAATCTAAAATTAAGAAACCTATCTCTCTCAATACCAATAGCCAATAACCCATTGTTTAAACCATCAATCATAGACAAATCATTTATACAATGGGAAAGAATGGGAATCAAAACGCTCAAAGATCTGTATGAAGTGGGAAAATTACTATAATTTCAACAACTACAACTGAAATATAATTTGAAAAATAACCAATATTTTAAATATCTTCAAATTTGTGATTATTTGAAAAAATACACAAAAGACTATTATAATATGCCTTCCGACTTACTGGATGAAGCAATGAAGACAAAGACGGAATCAGCTAATCTAATATCGTACTTATATAATATCATTTTAAACATAGAAATACCCACAACAGATGGAATTAGAAGAGACTGGGAACAAGAATTAGCTATAAAAATTTCAAAAGAGAGCTGGGATAATCATTTACTACAGGTGCATAAATGCTCGATCAATGTACGACATACGCTTATCCAATTCAAAACATTACATAGACTATATTATTCAAAAACTAAATTAAATAAAATCTTTCCTAATGTTTCACCAATCTGTGATAAATGTTTGTGTCAAGAAGCTACCATAGCGCACTCTTTTGTTTTTTGTACAAAAATCCAAAAATTCTGGCATGGAATATTTGATATTTTTTCAAAATTAATTAAAATAAAACTGGTACCAAAACCAGAATGGATCATTTTTGGGATATCGGAAGGTATCCCTGAATTAAACGTGTATCAGAAGAATTTACTCAATTACGGGCTAATAATGGGGAAAAAAGCTCATACTTAAATTCTGGAAAAATGCGCCCACACCAACAATAAAAATGTGGACATCAAATATGTTTGAAACATTACATCTGGAAGAGATGAGATTCCTCTTAGCAGGTAAAGCAAACCAATTCCAAAAGACGTGGTCTACGTTTATGGACCTATTACAAGCATGAGGTGCAATAGTAATTTTAAAAATAAATAAATAAATAAATGGTATCAGGACCTGGCATTGGGAGGTAAAACAACAAAAACAGACTTGGTTGGTAGTCTTTCTGCGGAGTTTAATGTTATAATAGAGCGATTGTCCTTACTTTCTTTTTCTTTCTTTTCTAGGGTCTACTTTCTTACTTTACTTCCTTCTCTAACTTCTTTTCTAAGGGGCTTCTTTTCCCAACACTCTCTTGCACTTCACGACTCTTGCGCACCTTCTTTACTTTCCTTTACTTCTATCTTTTTCTTAAAGCTTTAAAAAAAAAATGAAGCGGTACAAAAAATGTATTAAGATATATGTGTTGTGTGTTATTGTAATTTACCGTACTTCTAATAAAAATAATTTTTTAAAAAAACAAAAAAAAAACAATTAAATCAATTTAAGTAAAAGATTATCCCCCTTCCAAATAAGAGTTATGTACTGTACAGATTGATGACAGTGAGAAAGCATCATTGGTTGCATTTTCTGTATATTATGACAAATTATGATGCCTATTGTTAGGTATTAAGTCCAATAGTAAGTGGATTATGGTATTTACAAAACAGATCCGTTAAACCATTCCTAGAAACAACAGAATCTATTAATCAGCAGAAGAATCTTAAAAAAAGTTGAAGAGGTAAAGTAAAACTCTGATAATCCATCATTCATGCGACTTTGACTGTTGCTAGGATGTTGGCTATTACTCATATTAATACACAGCATACTTTCAATTTATTTTTTATGTTACTCTGTAACATAATACACTTTGCAATGAGCTTCAAGAGAGTACTGAATCAAGGCTTCACACTTGGATAAGAGGGCCCTAGTTTAAACTAAACTTGGGAACTGGAGCCTTGGCGTTGAGCACCCACAATTGTATGATTCAGGTTAACGTATTTTTTAAAGTTTCACATGTTAGTCAATGTATGGTGGTAACAAATAAAATGCAATCTTCCATCAAATGTTTTTTTTAAATGTAATCTTAGGATATGAAGATGGCTTACAAGACAAACATTTATTGGTTATCCCTGATTATCATTAAGGTGGCTGTGACAAACAAAGTCATAGTCTAATTATCAAAATGAACCTTTTGGCCCAACTCATGCATGCTGACCAAGATGCCCCATCTACAATAGCCCATCTGTCTGTATTTAGCCCATATCCTCCTAAATCATTCCCATCCATGTACCTGTCCATCTCCTCTCATCCTACTCAAAATGTAAATACAGAGAACTGCAGTCAATGCTGGTTAATACACAAAAGGACACAAAGTGCTGGAGTAACTCAACCCATCAGGCAGCATCTCTGGAGAACATTAATAGATGACATTTCAGGTTGACACTATTCCTCACACTCTTGTTATTATACGTCGTTATTGTACATGCCTCAACTACTTCCTCTGACAGCTCGTTCCATATACCCACCACACACAACGTGAAAAATATCACATCTCAGGTTCCTATAAACCTTTCCCTCTCATGTTAAACCTATACCCTCTAGTTATGATTCCTCTACCCTGTGATAATGACCATGTACATTAATGATATATTTGATCGCCGTGATTTTATATTCCTCTACAAGATCACCCCTAAATCTCATGCACTCTAAGGAATAAAATTCTAGTCTGCCCAACCTCTCAGGCTTAGTTTAGTTTAGAGATACAGTGCGGAAAGAGGTCCTTCGGCCCACTGAGTCCACACCGACCAACGATCCCCGCACATTAACACTGCCCTACGCCCACTAGGAACAATTTTACTCATACATCAAGCCAATTAACCCACATACCTGTACGTCTTTGGAGTGTTGGAGGAAACTGAAGTTCTCGGAGAAACATAGAAACATAGAAAATAGGTGCAGGAATAGGCCATTCGGCCCTGCGAGCCTGCACCACCATTCAATATGATCATGGCTGATCATCCAACTCAGTATCCCATCCCTGCCTTCTCTCCATATCCACTGATCCCTTTAGCCACAAGGGCCACATCTAACTCCCTCTTAAATATAGCCAATGGATTAGCCTCAACTGGTTGACCCACGCGGTCACAGGGAGAACATACAAACTCCGTACAGGCAGCACCCCTAGTCGGGATCGAACCCGGGTCTGCAGTGCTGCAAGCGCTGGAAAGCAGCAGCTCAACTGCTGTGCAACCGTGGCCGCTCTCGAGCACTGGCATTATCCTTGTAAATCTACTCTGCACACTTTCCAGCTTAGTGGCATTTTACCTGTAACAGGGTGAATAAACATGAACACAATACTCCAAAGATGGACACAAAAAGCTGGAGTAACTCAGCGGGACAAGCAGCATCACTGGAGAGAGGAATGGGTGATGTTTCGGGTCGAGACCTAACTTCAGGTGTAGTCTTACCGATGTCTTGTACAACTGCAACATAATGTCCCAACTTATATACTCAATTGGTACACAAAATTGCTGGGGAAACTCAGCGGGTGCTGCAGCATCTATGGAGCGAAGGAAATAGGCGACGTTTCGGGCCGAAACCCTTCTTCAGACTGATGGGGGGTGGGGAAAGAAAGAAGGAAAAGGGGAGGAGGAGGAGGAGCCCGAGGGCGGGCGGATGGGAGGGTGGGAGGAGACAGCTAGAGGGTTAAGGAAGGGGAGGAGACAGCAAGGGCTAGCCAAATTGGGAGAATTCAATGTTAATGCCATAAGGACGCAAGGTCCCCAGACGGAATATGAGGTGCTGTTCCTCCAATTTCCGCTGTTGCTCACTGTGGCAATGGAGGAGACCCAGGACAGAGAGGTCGGATTGGGAATGGGAGGGGAGTTGAAGTGCTGAGCCACCGGGAGGTCAGGTATTCTATACTCATTCTATACACATTCTATACTCAATTCCCTGACTGATGAAGGTTAACATGCTAAAAGTTTTCTTCACCCCCATTCTACCTGTGAAGCCACTTTCAATGAGCTGTGTACTTGTGTTCCTAGATTCCTCTGCTCTGATACTTGCAGCAATACTGTTGATATTGTCAGATGGAAATGAATCCCTAAACCAGAATAGGTGGGCAGGGCACATATTTGAAATTAGACTTCAGGTCTTGGTTAAGTTAGACCTACAAGCAGTAAATTCTAAATTTGCATCAGTTTACTGAGTACTTACTTTGTAATTTTGAGCCACTGGATTATAACCTAGCCTTCAAATGAGCAAAGAGTAATGGGGGTGGTAATCCGGGGGACTGAGCAATGTTCTTATGTGGGATTGCTGGGAGCAATGATGCTTATCTCAGCTTCAGGCCTGCACGTCATCCTCTAGCACCTAGACCGTCAGGGGACCTATGCAAGGGTTTTGTTTCTTGATTTTAGCTCTGCATTCAACACCATTGTGCCAGAGCTAATACACTCCGAATTTTCCAAGTTGACTGTGCCTGAACCCCTCTGTCTGTGGATCACCAGCTTCCTGACAGACAGGAAGCAGCATGTGAGGCTGGGAAAGCACATCTCAGACCCGCACACCCTCAGCATAGGAGCACCGCGAGTCTACGTACTCTCCCCTCTCCTCTACTCTCTATTTTTCTTTAGTTTAAAAAAAAAAAAATTACTCTCTCTACACCAATGACTGCACCTCCACTGACTCCTCTGTTAAGCCAATGACTGCACCTCTACTGATTCCTCTATCAAGCTTCTCAAATTTGCGAACAACACAACCCTGATTGGACTGATCCAAGATGGGGAGGAATCTGCCTGCAGACAGGAAGTGACACAACTGACACCCTGGTGCCATCACAACAACCTGGAGCTAAATGCTCTTAAGACAGTGGAATTGATTGTAGACTTCAGGAGAGCTCCCCCTCCCCTCACCCCACTCACCATCAACAACACCACAGTCACATTTGTGGAGTCTTTTAAGTTCCTGGGAACCATCATCTCCAAGGACCTTAAATGGGGGGCTACCATCGACTCCACAATCAAAAAGGTCCAACAGAGAATGTACTTCCTGCGGCAGCCGAGGAAGCACAACCTGCCACAGGCAATGATGGTCCAATTCTACACGGCCATTGTCGAGTCTGTCCTCACTTTCTCCATCATGGTCTGGTTTGGCTCAGCCACCAAGTACGACATCTGGAGGCTGCAACGAATTGTCCGATCAGATGAGAAGGTTATTGGCTGCAACCTTCCCTCCATTGATGAACTGTACACTGCAAGGGCCAGGAAGCGAGCGGGTAAGATCATCTCTGACCCCTCTCACCCTGGCCACAAACTCTTTGAATCACTTCCCTCTGCAAGGCGACTCCGGACTGTCAAAGCTGCCACAGCCAGACATAAAAACAGCTTATTTTTCACAAGTAGTAGATCTATTCAATAACCAAAAATCTGTAGCCTCATTTTGCTCTGGTATTTTATTTAATTCCCATGTTTAATCAATAATGTTGTATTATTAATGTTTAATTTTTTATGTCATTCCTAACTGTCATTGTATAATACACCTTTTGTGTATTATCCAGCATCTGCAGTTATAGAGTCTTAAAGTCACAGAGCTTGTGAGCAGGCCCTTCGGCCCACATTCCCCACACTGACCAATATGCCCCATGTACACTCGTTCCACGTCCGTGCCTGGCCCTTAACCTCTAAATCTATTCTATCTATGCACCTGTCCAAATCTCTCTTAAATGTTATGATAGTAACTAACTACCTTCTCCGGCAGCTTGTTCCATCAATTCCACTGCCCTTTGTATTTAAGTTACCCTTCAGATTCCTATTAAATCTTTCCCCCCCTCACCTTAAAATTATGTCCTTGGGTTCTTGATTTTCCTACTCTGGGCAAAAGACTTTACCTGATTGATTCCTTTCATATTTCTTTGTTTCTACAGCAGGGCCTTCATCAGCTGTGTTGCTGAGAGCCTTGTTTGACAAAAAACTTGAGCATTTCAGTTATTCACTTTTTTATTTACAAATCTTCAGTATAAATGTCCAGCCTTTACCATTATTTTGATAGTTACACTCCAGGCCAGCAATGCTCACACTACCTTCCATTCATTGCAGAATCAATAGCATGCTGAAGCAATGACCAAGAAGGCACACCAACGCCTCTACTCCCTTAGAAGACTTAGAAAGTTTGTCATGTCATCTACAACTCTGTCCAACTTCTACAGTTGCACCATAGAAAGCATTTTCTCAGAATGCGTCACAGCTTGGTTTGGGAACAGCTCCATCCAAGACTGTAAGAAATTGCAATGAATTGTGGATGTAGCACAGGCCATCAAACAAACCAACCTCCCTCCTATTAATTCCACTTATACCTCAGGCTGCCTCGGCATGGCCAGCAGCATAATCAAGGACGTCGCATACTGGACACTGCCTCTTCTCCCATTAGGCAAATGTGTAGAAGTATGAAAACGCACAACACCAGATTCAGGGACAGTTTCCTCCCAGTTGTTATCAGGCTACTGAATCATTCTACCACAACCAGAGAGCAGTGGTGAACTACCATATACCACTGATGTCCCTCGAACTAGCCTTGACCGGACTTTGCTGGCTTTACCTTGCACTAAATGTTATTCCATTATCATGTATCTATGCACTATAAATGGAATGATTGTAATCATGTATTGTCTTTCTGTTGACATGCAACAAAATGCTTTTCAGTGGTTACGTGACAATAAACTAAACTGAACTGAAATTGAAACTGAACTGAATTGAGCTTTGGTGTTTCTTGCAGTTTATTGTAAAGACTGCAAATACACCATGACAATTCAATGTTACAAGGTTGTTGATTCTTCTTTTGTTCATCATACATCAAATCCTATGGCTGGTAGTTCTTTTCTGATGCTCTATATCCCAAAATGTATCCTATTATATAAAAGAAAGATTTATGATCAAGGAAGATTGACGAAGAAAAATAGTTTGTTTTCTTTATTATGTCTGTCATGTTCTCAGAGCATCCCAAACCTCTGTCAATTTTTTATTTCCAAACTGTAGTTTGGATAACTATAGACTTATCTTGAAAAAAAATTATTATTTGTATGTCAGGTCCCGACCAAAGTATTTTGTTTTAAATATGTTCGTTGAGAATAGTAAAATTGGATTTTGTATCAAAATGCAGCAATAATGGGAGATTTTATACATTTCATGCAATGGTACATAATTGGGTGGCATGATGACATAACGGTAGAGTTGCTGCTTTACAGCGCCAGAGATCCAGATTCGATCCTGACTACGAATGCTGTCTGTACGGAGTTTGTACATTCTCCCCGTGACCTGCTTGGGTTTTCTTTGAGATTTTCGGTTTCCTCACACACTCCAAAGACATGCAGGATTGTAGGTTCATTGGCTTCTGTAAAAAATGCATAAATGTAAAAATTGTCCCTGGTGTGTTTAGGGTAATGTTAATGTGCGGGATTCGCTGGTCAGTGTTGATTCAGTGGGCTGAAGGGCCTGTTTCTGTGCTGTATCTCTAAACTAAACTAAACTAAATTGTTCAACTGCATGGCGGATTTTTGAGTGTGCACCTGAGTCAGGGAGCCTTTCCTGTCAATAGCACATGCCAGAAATTGGGCGGTCACCCCACATTTTTGTGTGTGATTAGTTTAGTTTAGAGATACAGCACGGAAACAGGCCCTTCGAGCTACCGGGTCCACGCTGACCAGCAATCCCTGCATATTAACACTATCCTGCACACACTGGGGACAATTTTCCACTTATACCAAGCCAATTAACCTACATACCTGTACATCTTTAGAGTGTGAGATGAAGCCAAAGATCTCAGAGAAAACCCACGCAGGTTACGGGGAGAACGTACAAACTCCATACAGCCAGCACCCGTAGTCAGGATTGAGCCCGGGTCTCCAGTACTGCAAGTGCTGTAAGGCAGCAACTCTACCTCTGCGCCACCGTGCCGCCCCCAATAGTGTGTTCCAGATGGAACAGCCCACCTGTGGTGAGTGTGCATCGGCAAAACCATTCTTCTGTAAGGAAATCAATTAAATTTCAGTTTTATGGATTTGTTTACAGAAGTATACTAGCAAGCAGCCACAAATAACTTAAAACATATGGTGTACAGAAACACACATTTCCTCCAACCCATTCAGTTCTGATGAGAAATATTATTTTTAAAATCGCAAACAAATATTCATAAAGACTAAACTAAATGTACACCTTCACTTAATCACCTTTCTTAATCATCAAAAAGACCTTTTATCATATTTTATGATAATATTTATGACTTATTTATCTGGAGTAAAGAAAATAACCTTACGATCCACTTTCTTGACGACTGAGAACATTGGTCCCCTTATACAACCAAATACACTTACTTCACATTATTATCTGGTAAAGGTCACCAAGAAGATTAAATAATACATGATCAAAAACTAGATTAGCTTAAATCTCCAATAATGGTATTAATTTATGCAAATAGTAAAAACGATTAAAGCAGAAGATAAATTAGATGCAAGCATTAAATCAGCAGGTAGAAGTGTTAAATCCACAGTGATTGCCAGGTTTCTGTTTCTGAAGAAGTAAGCAGAAAATGAATGACGAAGGGTAGGAAAGGGGAGAATAAGCTGGATAGCACTGAAAAGCAGGCACCCGATATGATTAGTATGTTTCCATTCTGCCTATTTTGGCCACCTGCTGCCTGCTCATTAAAATAGTGTAGCTGTCAATAAGTACTAACCCTTAGCTATGTTGATTTGCACCTTAGCAAGGGTACTATCTCTGGAGTGCTTGGCCAGTTGAAATGTGTCTGCGCTGCATAAAACTCATCTCACCCCTTGCAAAGGAGTTGCATTATGGATTCAGGAACAGAAAGGAATGCAAATACATTTTAATCAAAAAGACATTCCACCTATTATACCATAATCATTGGGCTGGCAAGATATAGAAGCAACAGGATTCACAAATTAATCATGGGGTTATTTGGGGTAACCCGTTAAGTTATTCAAGCACTTTGTGTTCTTTTGTGTATTAACCAGCATCTGGTTAAACATCCAAGTCTTTGTTTCAACATTTGTTTTTTCAACATTGTTTCAACACTACATATAGCCTACATGGATGTATATGGGGTTATTATATTACAAAATAATCTAATATGGGATGAGCACTGAGCAATTATGCAAAGGTGATTAGTTGTCTTTTGTGTGATGCTTTGATATATAAAGTTGCTTTAGTGGAGTTTATTTTTACTTATGTCAAGCCAGTTATTATGATAGTCAGAAATGGAAGGAAGGTACAGTTGGTACTGGTGGTGCCATTAGATTAGTTGGTCACAACCAACATGACTAAAAAAAGGAGCTATCCACAAAATATCTGGCATTTCTGTCCTCCATGGCCAGAGAGAGGCAACACACAAACTGAAGAAACAGCACCTCACATTCCACTTGGGTGGCCTATATCCCAATGATATGAACATTGAATTCTCCAATTTAATATAACCACATAACCTTCCCCCTCTCCCTTCATTCCCCATATACTCCTTCTCTCCTGTGTCCCACCTGGACTCAAACCTATTTTTCCCTACCCCTCCTCTTCCACCTATGTTCCTTCCTCTAGTTTCACAATTTACAACTCTTCATCCTTTTGTTTCACTCCTATATTTTCATCTCGTCCTAGTCCAGCCATCTGCCTATTAAAAACCCTTCCTCACCTGTATCAACCTATGTCTTGCCAGGCTTTGCCCTACCCCTCCTCTCTTCCAGCTTTCTCCCCTCCCCTACAATCAGTGTGAAAAAGGGTCTTGACATGAAGAGTCACCTATTCATGTTCTCCAGAGATGCTGCCTGACCCGTTGAGTTACCCCAGCACTTTGTGTCTCCTTTTTTAAGGTGCAATAAGAATTCAGTCCAAAGGTATGTGATGTAAGGAGGGCAGACAAAGCAAAGAAGTGGAAGTCAACAATGGGATACTGAGAAGTGTATCGGGATATTGGGACCGTGAAATTCATGTCCATCAGAAATAGACTGCGTTCAAAGGGATCTGGATATTCTTGTACATGAATCTCTGAAAGTTAACATGAAAGTTATTAGGAAGGTGAGAAATAAAATGTAATTACAAAAATAGATCTGTGAACAAGAGTAGCGCGATACCTTGCTCCAACTACATGAGCCTTGATTAGATGGTAGCTGGAATTATATCTGCAGGTGTGCATGAAGTAATTGCAGATGCAAGGTTTAAACCAAAGATAGGCACAAAAAGCTTGAGTAACTCAGCGGGACAGGCAGCATCTCTGGAGAGAAGTAATGGGTGACGCTTTGGGCAAGATACTTCGGCAGGACTAGTCTCCTCACCTGAGAATGGAGTGCATTGAAAGTTTACCAGGTTGATTCAGGCCATGTTGGCTTAGTTGCATGAGGAGACGTTCACCAGTCTTGACATGTATTCCCTTAAGATTAGAAGAATGAGAGGAGATCTCAATGAAACATATAACATTTTTATCGGGTGTGAGAGGAGAGATGTAAAAATGATATGTTTGCTGGCTGGGGTGCATTGAACCAGGGTTTCAGAATAAGGTTTAGCCATTCTGGATAGAGATGGCAAGAAATATTGTCAGCAAGAGAATTGCAATTTTTTGGACTGAATTCCAAAGAGGGCTGTAGAGGTTCAGCCACTGAGAATATTCAAGATTTAGATTGATAGATATTTAGATAATAAAGTAATCAAGGGATATAGGGATACTGCAGGAAATTGTATTGATGTAACAAAAAATAGCCATGATCTTATTGAGCGCAGTACAAGCAGAAATATAGCAAATAGCCCAATCCTTTTCATGATTATTATGTTCAGATTTAAAAGGTAAATTGCTTATTTTGAGACAGAGCTTATGAATTTGTGGTTCTGTGAAATTTCTTCTATTTGTCAATTATACTGAGATGATATATAGTGCCCCAAAATTACGTGCAGAGTCGATGGCTGTGTATTATCCTTCCTTGCAGTAGGCAATGATAAGTATGTGTAGAGAGCATTTGTGATCTTCTTTATGTACAGTCCACAACAGATTGGAATGCATTGCTGATACCTGCAGGATTAGCCTGGTAGGAGCTGGTCCGTTGATCACCATCATGATACAATGTCCACTGTTGAAAGGTTCCTGTCTGTGCTTGTAGTTATGGAGAATGTGCATGCTTCACTGTAGTGCCTGGATCCCTCTCTGAAAATGATGTTACTCCTACTGAGAGGCCTTTCCTACATTCCTCTCTTTGTTGCTTGGTTAACCGTGCATCCTTTTTGCGCTCTCCCTGCGATTCTTAGCTCTGTGGATTGTTTATTGAAGTTTTCACAACTGGGACTTGCTGGAGTAATGCACAAACTTGAATTCAACACAGGAGCTGCTGCCACACTACTCCCTATGGATTCCAAGCTCTAAATAAGTCTAGAAACACCAAACACATTTTTAGTAAATCAATACTCCATAGAAATCAACACCACCTAACCTACAAGAAATTGACAATCTTTTAAAGCAGTCCAGTTAAACATACCGTTATAGTATGTATATTAAGAAGAATTAAAAGAAATGGCAACATACGTATGACTATAACAGCTGGATATTTCACATATGAATAGAAATTGCGCATGCATATACAAGGTATGTTAGTTTCTACCAAGGAAAAGGTCAGATTAATGTTTCTTGTGTATGTCCTTAATGAGAAAGAGACGAGAAACAATTATTTTTGGAATGACGAGCGTGTCAGAAGAGAGGAAACTTGTATTCGAGAAAACAAATGAGGCAAAGCAGAAGCATGAGGATTAGTAAAATAAACTCAGAGACTGAAAACAAGAGGATAAAGATTGCCAGAAAATATGGAGAAGGCTTGTGAAAGAAAGTCGCTGCAGTCTAATATATCTTCTGTACATTAGTGAAGACAGTTTCATTACTTCCATAATTTTTCTTGGCATGTACACTCAGGGAACAAGGGCAGCAGAAGAGGAAAAAAAAAGAGATGATGTCAACCACTGGAAAATTGTGATCACGAAATAGTGGTATGGATGTTAAATTCATTTTTGACTGATTTTAATTAGTTGCATCTTGAAGTACATGTGAAAACAATGTCTAAAATTAGTGCTCTGATACATGAGAAACTGAATTTGAAAATGTGTATTGAATCCCTGCTGAAAAGAAATGCCCTCAGTTTTATAATCTTGTATGAGAGTAATTCTTTTTTTTCAGTCAAATATATTGATTAGTCTTCTCTACTCTAAATTTAGGGAAGACTAAGGGAGTGTCACAAGGATGTGATGATGCAATTTATCTCTGCTGGGATTTTTAAAAGATTTATTGGAGAGGTCAGTGAAATTATGGGATGGACGTAATCAAAGCAAAAACAGTCTTTGACATTTTATTGTATCATTTGAATTCAAAGGAATGTGGGAAAATAACGGAAACATGCAGTGGGTATAATATGCAAACTAAATATGTAGGAACGAACAGCAGATGCTGGTTTATTCCAAAGATAGACACAAAATTCTGGAGTGACTCAGCGGGTCGGGCAACATCTCCGGAGAAAAAGAATCCTGTAGGTGACGTTTCGGGTCGGAACCCTTCTTCAGGCTGCTAGAAACTGCTCCAGTCCGAAGAAGGGTTCCACCTGAAATGTCCTCTATTCCTTTTCTCCAGAGATGATGCCTGACCCGCTGTCACTCCAGATTTTGTGTCTATCTTTGTGATATGTAGGCTATTGTATCAGGTCCAAACCATTGCAGGAAATACTTTTGTTTTTTGAGCTAGCAATTTTTCTACGTAACCTGGGATCCATTCAATATGTGGGAGTTCACAACAATATGGATTCAAAATATTGATGGTGAAATTGGCTTCCACAGCTGCTCAAAATAGGCCATTTTACTTCAATCGTCCCTTTTAGAGCATAATGATTTTTTTCCTCCATCAATTCTAGTAGGGTAAACAGTTGCACCCATTAAAATATTGCAAAGGTTAATACAAAGCAGATTAAGCAGGTTTTATGGAGTTAAAAACTGAATTAATGATTTATGTTGAATTGAATTGAATTGAGTTGAAAGATACAACATGGAAACAGACTCTTCAGCCCACTGATTTCACGCCCATCATTGATCACCCATTCATGCTAGTTCTGTGAAATCCCAGGATAGCATCCACTCCCGACGCACTAGAGATCAATTAAACTACTAATTGCACATCTTTGGAATGTGGGAGAAAACTGGATCACCCGGAGGATACCCAGGGAGAAAGTGCAAAATCCACACAGACAGTACTCAAGGTCAGGATCAAACCTTGGTCTCCTGTGCTGTGAGGAAGCAGCTCTACCAACTGCACCACAGTGTCACCCAAAAGGTTGACAAACCTTCATCCCAAGCTCTTACGTTTCATACAATAGTTTGACAGTCATTGCATTAGTTTACTAATGACAAGCTATGTTCACATTCTATCATTGTGCATTATGAAACTATTTTCATATCTGCATAACTGAACTTCATTCACCGATGTCCTTCTTCATGTTTGTCTGTGTCAGTCACTTGTAGTTGGTCCAGGTTCCACAATTTAACAAAAAAGAGAAAATGTTGAAAAGATTTGCAGATCAGGAAGCATGTAGGGATCATGAACAGATTTGATGCTTCATGTCAATAAACTTTGATTAGAATTGCTCTGAATTCTGTTCTTCTCAGCGCTGCTGTGTTTGGTCTTTTGAGCATTTTTAGCACATTCTGTTTTCACTTCAGATTTCCAGCATCAGCAATATATATATTTTTTGGTCTCATTTCCAAAACATGTAGTGATTTTTCATTCTCCTCAGAGCTAATTATCTTGGGCAATAAATACTGCAATCCCCAAGAACAAGTTTTTTTTTTGTTATGTCATCCATCCAATAGATTTCAAACCCTTCAGAGTGTTTGTGAGGCAGCTAATGGGTATAGGAGTACCATGCATCATACTTATTCCTACTACAATAATTCAGCAAAATATTGTTATGTACACTGGCAATTGCATGCATTAATTTCTTCCTCACTGACAGTAGGATAATTGGAGCACCAAAATAAAATTATAGATCAAAGTTCAGATATATCATCTTGCCTATTCAGCTTGGTTCATTTCAACAGTTATTCCACAAGAATTCCAGATCTACTGAATACAGGCCGTGATTTATAATGCTGCTGCTTCACTGAAACTGAATAAAAATGCTCTATACTCCCATGTTTGACACCAGTGTGGGTGAACCAGGTCCACAATGTCTGAAGGAATTCATCACCACATTCACAGAACAATAAGTGATACGCAGAAATAAAATTTATTTATTACTGAATATATCTTGGAATAAACATGTAATGCAAAAGCTCAGCTTTGAAGATGGAATATGTGAATAAAACCTTGCTATTCCCACATCTACCAACTCCTTACAGCTTCACACACAATGTAGCTGATGTATCTGCAACCAAATTGCATTTTGAGATATGCATGAGTCCAACGTGCATAAAGCACCATGGAGGCCAATTCAAAACTCAGAGCTCCCGTGGATATTGAAGCGACAACAACAAAGAGAAGCAGGAGAAAACACTGATTAGCTCTAGCCCGAGTGGGAGGAGAGTTAGAAGTGAGTCAGAGGGGGAAAACAGTTGAAAAGGAGAGGCAAAGCACAGGCAGACTTTACATAGAAACATAGAAACATAAAAATTAGGTGCAGGAGTAGGCCATTTGGCCCTTCGAGCCTGCACCGCCATTCAATATGATTCATAGCTGATCATCCAACTCAGTATCCTGTACATGCCTTCTCTCCATACCCCCTGATACCTTTTGCCACAAGGGCCACATCTAACTCCATCTTAAATATAGCCAATGAACTGGCCTCAACTACATTCTGTGGCAGAGAATTCCAGAGATTCACTACTCACTGTGTGAAAAAAAAAATTTCTCATCTCGGTCCTAAAAGATTTCCCCCTTATCCTTAAAATGTGACCCCTTGTTATGGACTTCCCCAACATCGGGAACAATCTTCTTGCATCTAGCCTGTACAACCCCTTAAAAGTTTTGTACGTTTCTATAAGATCCCCCCTCAATCTTCTAAATTCTAGCGAGTACAAGCCGAGTCTATCCAGTGTTTCTTTGTATGAAAGTCCTGACATCCCAGGAATCAGTCTGGTGAACCTTCTCTGTACTCCCTCTATGGCAAGAATGTCTTTCCTCAGATTAGGAGACCAAAACTGTACGCAATACTCCAGGTGTGGTCCCACCAAGACCGTGTACAACTGAAGTAGAATCTCCCTGCTCCTTTACTCAGAGCTCCCGTGGATTTTGAAGCAACAGCAACAAGGGGAAGCAGGAGAAAACACTGATTGGCTCTAGTCCGAGTGGGAGGAGAGTTAGAAGTGAGCCAGAGGGGGGAAACAGTTTAAAACTGAGGAATTGCGTTTGTAAATTGGTAAATTAGGCAATTTATCAGTCAATATAAACAAGATGGCTCTTGGGGAGCAACAGTGAGGGAGCGGCCTTGTGAGGGAAGTGCACTGTGAGTAACGTGTGAGTCTTTGGCTTGAGAGATTTCGGCGAGGAGGCTACGCAAAACGCTGGAAAGGGAGAGACGAAAGAAGGAGATGATTCAGTGTGATGCTTGCAGTATTAGGGATGTCAAGGACACTGCTGGTGCCTCTGGCTGCTTCAAATGTGAGAAGTGCATCCAGGTACAGCTCCTGAAGGACCATGTTGGGGAACTGGAGAAGCAAGTGGAAGACCTCAGGTTCGTCCGAGAAACCGAGTCGTTCATCGACAAGTCCTACAGTAAGATTGTTACACCTAAGGTACTGGAAGAGAGAAAGTGGGTGACGATGAGAAAAGGAGGGAAACTTGGAATGCAAAGGTCCCCGGGTGTTGTACCTCTTGTGAACAGGTTCGCCCACTTAGAAGCTGTCGGGACAGAAGACGTTATCACACTGAGCGGTGGACTGGCTTGCAAAGCAAAAAGGGCTGTTGAGCCAAAACCAAAGAGGCCAACGTCAGGCAACGCCATTGTAGTTGGAGACTCCATTGTGAGAGGTATGGACAGGGGGTTCTGCAGCAACAGACGGGATTCAAGGATGGTGTGCTGCCTTCCTGGTGCCAGGATCCAGGATGTCACGGACAGAGTGCAGAAAATCCTCAATGGCGAAGGTGAACAGAAGGAAGTGGTAGTGCATGTCGGCACAAACAATGTCGGAAAGAAGGCGATGTATATTCTGCAGCGTGACTTTAGAGAGCTCGGAAAAATGCTAAAAAGCAGGACCACCAGGGTTGTTATCTCCAGTTTGCTTCCAGTTCCTCGTGCTGGTGAGAGCAGGAACAGGGAGATACGGGACCTGAATGTGTGGCTGAGAAACTGGTGCAGGGGGCAGGGATTTAGATTCTTAGATCACTGGGATCTGTTTTGGAGTAAGGGGGAACTGTACAAAAGGGACGGATTGCATCTTAATAGGTGGGGGACCAGCATTCTGGCAGGCAGGTTTGCCACTGCTACACGGATGGTTTTAAACTGAATAAGGGGGGTGGGGTGTCAAATGGGATAGTCGAGGATGGAGTTAAAAGGAAAGAGAATTAAGAAATGGTTAATGACCCCAGAATTAATGGGAAAGGAAGCTCACAAAGGGATAGGAAAGTACGGCCAAGTGCAATAGGGATCGATGTGAAAGGTGAGATGCGTAAGGAATTAAAAGTATTGTATATGAATGCACGAAGTATAAGAAGTAAAGTAGATGAGCTTGAGGCTCAGTTAGAGGTTGGTAGATATGACATTGTGGGGATTACAGAGACGTGGCTGCAGGAGGATTGGGCCTGGGGACTTAATATTCAAGATTATACATCCTATAGAAAGGACAGGCAGGTGGGCAGAGGAGGTGGGGGGAGTGGGGGGGGGGTAGCTCTGCTGGTGAGGGAGGGAATCCAGTCCCTTGCGAGGGAAGACATAGGGACTGATGAGGTAGAGTCACTGTGGATTGAGTGGAGGAATTGTAAAGGCAAGAAGGCACTAATTGGTGTTATTTACAGACCCCCAAATAGTAGCCCGGATGTAGGGTGTAAGTTGCAGCAGGAGTTAAAACTGGCGTGTAACAAAGGTAATGCCACTGTGGTGATGGGGGATTTCAATATGCAGGTAGACTGGGTAAATCAGGTTGGTTCAGGACCCCAAGAAAGAGAGTTTGTAGAATGCCTCCAAGATGGATTCTTAGAGCAGCTTGTTATGGAGCCGACTAGAGAAAAGGCAATTCTGGATTTAGTGTTGTCCAATGAACCAGATATGATAAGAGAACTCGAGGTAAAGGAACCGCTTGGAGGTAGTGATCATAATATGATTAGTTTTAATCTGCAATTTGAGAAGGAGAATGTTAAATCGGAAGTGGCGGTGATGCAGTTGAACAAAGGGGACTATGAAGGCATGAGAGGGGAGCTGGCCAAGGTAGACTGGAAAGGGGTCCTATCAGGAATGACGATGGAACAGCAATGGCAGGAATTTCTGGGTATAATCCGGGAGATGCAGGATCATTTCATTCCAAAAAGGAAGAGAGATTCTAAGGAGCGTAGAAGGCAACCTTGGCTGACAAGAGAAGTTAAGGATAGAATAAAACTAAAAGAAAAGTTGTATAACACAGCAAAGAGTAGCCAGAAGCCAGAGGATTGGGAAACTTTCATAGAACAGAAGGAAACAAAATGGGCAATACGGGCTGAAAAGATGAAGTACAAGGGTAATTGGCCAGGAATATAAAGAAGCTTCTTTAGATATGTTAAGGGAAAAAGAGTAGCAAAAGTCAAATGTGGATCCCTTGAGGCAGACACGGGTGAAATTATTATGGGCAACAAGGAAATGGCAGAAGAGTTGAATAGGTACTTCGGATCTGTCTTCACTAAGGAAGACACAAACAATCTCCCAGATGTACTGGAGGAGAGAGGATCTAAAGGGGTAGAGGAACTGAAAGAAATTTTCATTAGGCGAGAAATAGTATTTGGTAGGGTAATGGGACTGAAGGATGATAAATCCCCTGGGACTGATGGTCTGCATACCAGGGTCCTCAGGGAGGTGGCTAGAAATAGTGGACGCATTGGTGATAATTTTCCAATGTTCAATAGATTCAGGATCAGTTCCTGTGGATTGGAGGATAGCTAATGTTATCCCACTTTTCAAGAAAGGAGCGAGAGAGAAAATGGGGAAGTACAGACCAGCTAGCTTGACTTCGATGGTGGGAAAGATGCTGGAGTTAATTATTAAAGAAGTAATAATGGGGCATTTGGATAGCAGTAAAAGGATTAGTCCAAGTCAACATGGATTTATGACAGGGAAATCATGTTTGACTGACCTTCTAGAATTTTCTGAGGATGTGACAAGTAAAATGGATGAAGGGGTGCCAGTGGATGGAGTGTATCTAGACTTTCAGAAAGCCTTTGATAAGGTCCCGCACGGGAGACTGGTGACTAAAATTAGAGCACATGGTATTGGGGGTAGGGTGTTGAAATGGATAGAAAATTGGTTGGCAGACCGGAAGGAAAGAGTAGGAGTGAACGTCTCCTTTCCAGAATGGCAGGCAGTGGCGAGTGGAGTGCCGCAAGGCTCGGTGTTGGGGCCGCAACTGTTTACCATATATATTAATGATTTTGAAACAGGAATTTGGAGCAACACTAGCAAGTTTGCGGATGACACAAAGCTGGGAGGCAGTGTGAACTGTGAAGAGGATGTTAGGAGGTTGCAGGGTGACCTGGACAGGTTGAATGAGTGGGCAGATGCGTGGCAGTTGTAGTATAATATAGATAAATGTGAGGTTATCCACTTTGGCGGCAAAAACAAAGGGGAAGATTATTATCTCAATGGGGTTAGGTTAGGTAAGGGGGAGGTACAGCGAGACCTGGGTCTCCTTGTACACCGGTCACTGAAAGTTGGCGTGCAGGTACAGCAGGCAGTGAAGAAAGCTAATTGAATGTGGGCCTTCATAACAAGAGGATTTCAGTATAGGAATAAAGAGGTTCTTCTGCAGTTGTATAGAGCTTTGGTGAGACCACATCTGGAGAATTGTGTACAGATTTGGTCTCCTAATTTGAGGAAGGACATCCTTGTGATTGAGGCAGTGCAGCGTAGGTTCACAAGATTGATCCCTGGGATGACGGGACTGTCGTATGAGGAAAGATTGAAAAGACTAGGCTTGTATTCACTGGAGTTTAGAAGGATGAGGGGGATTCTTATAGAAACATATAAAATTATAAAAGGACTGGACAAGCTAGATGCAGGAAAAATGTTCCCAATGTTGGGCGAGTCCAGAACCAGGGGCCACAGTCTTAGAATAAAGGTGAGGTCATTTAAGACTGAGGTGAGAAAAAACGTTTTCACCCAGAGAGTTGTGAATTTATGGAATTCCCTGCCTCAGAGGGCAGTGGAGGCCAAATCACTGGATGGATTTAAGAGAGAATTAGATAGAGCTCTAGGGGCCAGTGGAGTCAAGGGATATGGGGAGAAGGCAGGCACGGGTTATTGATAGGGGACTATCAGCCATGATCACAATGAATGGCGATGCTAGCTCGAAGGGCCGAATGTCCTCCTCCTACACCTATTTTCTATGATTCTACATTTCTGCATTTTTCTGGTATGAGATTTTCTGAGGATCCTAAAGCTGATTTCCTGTCAATAAGGTCAGCTGAACAAGTAACAACTAGTAATAACTTCAGTCTGAAGAAGGATCTCGACCCGAAACGTCACCCATTCCTTCTCTCCAGAGATGCTGCCTGGCCCGCTGACTTACTCCAGCATTTTGTGTTATCTTCGATCTAAACCAGCATCTGCAGTTCCTTCCTACACAAGTAACAAGCATTTTTGCTCCCAAAACAACCAATTTTATTCATATGGGAGGCATCACAGATGTATTATTTAAAGGACCAGATGCATTCCACCTGGATGCATAGTTACAGATCTCTGAAAGCAACCCTGAAGAATGCTGACCCAGACTGGGATTCCTGTCACTATGCTACCATGTGGCATCATCAGCTTCCCCCTCAAAATTCAGTTTCTAAATATTGCAGACAGAAGTCCTGTAAATTATGAACCAATTCCGTGGGTTCCTAATTAGAAATGGATTATGATTCAAATCATCCAATTCAATTGATTGGAATTTGATTATCGAATGAAAAACAAGCACAATAGAAAGGAGAAAGGCACCTGATGAAAGAGGTGATACTCAACAATATTCACCGGAGTCAGCCATCCTTTTAAATGTTTCGAAGAACAAAGTCCACATAGACTACTCTGCCACAAGTTGATCGTGACTCACATCTAGGATGTCAGCAGGGCCTCTGAGAGGAATTTTATCAGTGGGTATAAAGTTTATTTCGGGCTCCCTTCCTTTCTCCATTAGTCATCAGTTTTTTTAATCCACTATGGTTTTATGCCATGAGCTGTAGCCTTTGATTGGCTTGAGCCCATCGCACACTATTAATATGCGTAAGCATCTACCGACAACAATTCATCCGAAGTAAAACGGCAGTCATAGAGCTCCCATATACCGTATCCCATAGGCTGCATATGTATACGTTTGTTGTGCCCACGCCCGCGTGACATGGAATTGCGTAACGTCGCCAAATCAAGTCCGGGTACATTATACGTGCAGACGATCTCAGTTCATCATTGCGCTTTGATGAATTTTGAAGTTCCGCGGCTTCACTGACAGTGAATTTGCACGGTATGTATTTTGTTTATGATTACTTTGTTTATTTATCTGTGAAGTGAGCGTGTATTAACTTTATTTTGGGGAATTTCGTTTTCAATGGGCAGAAACAAACTAAAGAAGTATCAAGTGTTCAAGAAGGAACTGCAGATGCTGGAAGATCGAAGGTACACAAAATTGCTGGAGAAACTCAGCGGGTGCAGCAGCATCTATGGAGCAAAGGAAATAGGCGACGTCTGAAGAAGGGTTTCGGCCCGAAACGTCGCCTATTTCCTTCGCTCCATAGATGCTGCTGCACCCGCTGAGTTTCTCCAGCAATTTTGTGTACCTAAAGAAGTATCAAGTTAGACTCCCAACTTCAAAGTTTGTGGTAAACGTCGTAGCTTGTCGAATCTTGTCGCAGGTGGACGTAATGCCCCTGTCCCACTTAGGAAACCTGAACGGAAACCTCGAGTGACCTTGCTCCCCACCCAAGGTTTCCATGTGTCGCCAGAGGTTATGGTCACTCGCCTGGAAAGCCTTGACCGAAGTATGAGCTGCATCTACTGACAAAGATCCTACAGGATCTTTGTTACTGACCGCACACACACACACACACACACACACACACACACACACACACACACACACACACATCGCGAAGGTGGAGGCCAGGGACAGTGGAGGAGCGCTGTCTGCGCGATGAAGAGGAAGGTAAACGGCTGCCACAGAGCACGGCAAGTCCTTTAGAGAGCGCGGGAGGGAGGGAGAGAAGGGGAAAGAAGGGGACAGAAGGGGAGAGACCAGGGGAAGAGGGGGAGAGAGAAGTGGAGAGAGAAGGGGGAGAGAAGGGGGGAGAAGGGGAGAGAAGGGGCAAGAGAAGGAGTGGAGACAGTTTTAAGAAGTTAAATAAATTTAGCAGGCATTTTACCTTTCGGCAGATCTTCTAGGTCCTGAAACTCCAATGAGCCAATCAAAATGGCCGGTCAGCAAAGGAGATTGCCTTTGACTGCCTGTAAGTAAATAGCAACCCCACTCCACAGGCTTCGACCAAACGACAACCTATTTTTAGTCGAGGCTGGTTTTGATTTTGTTGAAATAATCGCAGGAACATAGAAGAAGCCTCAACTACGCGGAAACCACTTTCGACCATTAGGGAGAGTGACCAAAACCTCTGGGAACCTCCGGGAACCTCACGGAAACCGTGGGTGGGGCGCAAGGTCACCAGAGGTTTCCGTTCAGGTTTCCTAAGTGGGACAGGGGCATAAGTTGACTTTAGTTGTCGTAGGTTGTCACCTGTGTGGTCATAGGTTGTCGTAGGTTGTCGTAGGTGTGGTCGTAGGTGGACATCCCAATACGCGAGGAATTGTGTCGCCGGTCGACGTAGCTTGTCGTAGCTTGACGTCGACTAGGTGGTAGCTTGTCATAGACATTGTCGTAGGGTGGATCCAGATTTCTCACTCTCAACTCTCACCCAATGTTGGCAGGTTTATAAAAGGATCAGTGAGAAGAAAGCACATTTGTTTTGAACATCTTTGTTTATGCTACAATACAGATATACAGATAAGGAGAAAGAATTCACATTGAAATATCGTTTTATATTTCAATGCAGATCAGATCATCAGAAGACATAATTATTAGTAAAAAGTAAAAAAGGTTGATAGGCTTAGTATTTACTTTAAATAAATAGCTTTCCTGGCCTTTTTTGTGTGAACATTTTTGAATCACAGTATGAACATTTATTGTTCTGGCAATGTTTGATTCAATACTTAGCCTGGTCAGGTGGTCATCTCAAAGAAGGAACATTGCATTTATGGTTGATGGAGAGAGAGAGAGAAGTCAAACAATGTGCCTGTTTTGACCAGTTGTAGTAGCTAATCAGAGTGGCTGAGATGGGACTGGGATGTTTGAAGGATATTATGTCAAGAGTGCTGTATTGTTTTACGAGATGTTTTGGAAGTTTACGAAAATGATACCAGGAATGATTGGATTAACATATGATCAGCGTTTGATCGTGCTGGGCCTGTATTCGCTGGAGTTTAGAAGGATTCATTGAAACTTACCAAAAAGTGAAAGGCTTGGATAGAGTGGATGTAGAGAGGATGTTTCCAATAATGGGAGAGTCTAGGACCAGAGGTCATTGCCTAAGAATAAAGGGGTGTTTCTTTAGCAAGAAGATGAGGAATTTATTTAGTCATAGGTTGGTGAATCTATGGAATTGATTGCCACAGAAGACTGTGGAGGCCGTCAATGGATATTTTTAAGGCATGTAGATACAGTATATATATATGGAGAATATATATATCTGTGTGTATATATATATATATACACATACATTTCTAAACAAACAAACACAAATAGTGCAAAAAAATCCAAAACCAATGACCCCAGCTGTGGCACCTCAATATTTACTCACATGCCTAAGTTCCTGCAGCCAGATCTGACCCCTTCTGCTGCCTCCTCTTCACCTGATCCTAGGAGTAAGAGACAGGGAAATGTATTAATGAACATCATGCAGAGTGTTTGGGTGATTCCCTTTCACAGACGAACTGCTGGTGATATGCACAAGCAACATGATGTGGGTTTACATCAGTTCTAAATGCCGAAATGCGTAGGGAACATAAGAATGTTACACTTCGTTTCGACTGATAGGAATTGTTGATAGCTGAGTGCAGAAAATGTAGTATAATCAGCAATGCTAAATACAGCAGTACTGTAGCTATACTAAAGACAGACCCTCAGACTATGTTTGATTGGACTTTACTGGACTTTATCTTGCACTTTATTCCCTTTATCCTGTATCTGTACACTGTGCATGGCTCGAACATTCTTTCCGCTGACTGGTTAGCAAGCAACAAAAGCTTTTCACTCTACCTCATGACAATAAACTAAGCTAAACTAAACTATGTTTCTAGCAAATATTATGATAAACTGTGCCTCAACTAGTAGGATTGTGTGGTGTACGGTAAAGGCAATTTGTGGTGCATTCACCCAGAGATTGACAATGATTTAGTAACACTGTATCCCAAGATTGCATGGGTGTGTGTGTGTGTGTGTGTGTGTGTGTGTGTGTGTGTGTGTGTGTGTGTGTGTGTGTGTGTGTGTGTGTGTGTGTGTGTGTGTGTGTGTGTGTGTGTGTGTGTGTGTGTGTGTGTGTGTGTGTGTGTGTGTGTGTGTCATTCCCTTTACTCCACTTCGGGCTCAACTGCCCGAGTTATTCTCTCCCTTGTTGGAGGGTCAAACGGCCACCACTCCACTCGAGCGGTTCCCAAGAGAGAGAATACAACAAAAGGAATTCCCCTGGGTTCTAGACTTCGGAATTATGGTGGGATATGATAAAAGGTTGACTTGACCAGAGTGTGCTGATGAGAGAAAACAGAAACCAAGATCGACTCAAAGCAAGTCTAATTTTATTTGCAAGTACACCCCCCTTTCCCCTTCTTCTCTCAACCTCTATCCTATTTTGGGAACTTCACCAGGTCACTGGGGTACTTACAGCTAGATTGATGCAGGGTCACGATCCGTCCAGCAGAGCAGAAAGAGAGAGCGAGTTCTCGCTTGACTCCTGCTTTTTATACCTGAGTTTCTCCCTTGAAACCCCCAGGTGGTCCTCTGGACAAAAGGGTCTTTTGATGATTCCCAGTTTCGATCTGGCGTGAACAATAGGCTTCCGATGATAAGGGGTTTGCTGATGTCATGATCCCTCAGCCTGATCGTTATCCCATCGCCTAGATGGGCTCCCATTGTCCCGATGGATGGGTCATCCACGATGGTGATATGTTTTGCTGTTGGCCTGTTTACCACCATCTGCTGAGGCTCGGTACCTTCCTTTGTGTAGGTATGTTGCAAAGCCTACCTGAAGCGTCGTTGAAAATCTGCTGCTGCCCGTGTGCGCGATTTTGGCGCCGTTTAGAGGGGGGCGGGTTTAAAACGCGATTTTCTCTAGGCTGTTCCAATCGAAAATGTTCAGCCTAGTTAATTATTAATGAAAAATCGCTGGAGACCCCGTCGCAAAAGCTATTATTAGGTTTAAAGGCCTTGAATAATAGTTATAGTAGTTTAAAAATCAATCTCTAAACCCGCGACCGCCAGCAACCGCAGGGTCTCATAAAGCAAATAGCAGAAGTTAGGTTGTATATTTTTACATTAAAAAGGGCTTCTAAAGATCCCTTTATACAAAGTTTAATATTGCGAGTAGCTCAATTTGGCCCCATTATATCCCGCAGTATTTTTCTCGGCATTTGGGGCACAAATCTACCGCAATGTGAACGTTCTAAACCAGCGCGTTCAACAGGGACCCACTGGAAAGCTGATTTAAATGGGCATTTATTTACAACAATTAAACACTAAATTCCTTCCATTTGGCCTATAAATTAATGTAAATGAGATTTAAAAATCATGTTTTATTGTGAATTATTTGTGAATATTATTTGGACATTTAGGCTATTTAAAAATGTTAATCATTTATTAAGAAATGGATAGATGTTTAGATCTAGTAATTGAAGTCTGAAATTAGCTACAATTAGGTAACTAACTAATTATATGCTTTAATTTCAGGTCATCCAAGTAAGATTATTTTATATTTGTTTCAGAATGCTTCAATCTATGATAACTGAAAATTTCATTCAGTTCTCTTAATTTTTAAGAAAGTTATGGGCTTTTGACTGTTCACGATCACAGCTTTTTTGTTATGTCCATAGAAAATCAATAGGGAACAAGATGCTCATTTCCCAGTATGAAAATGGCCATAACTTTTTAAATACTTGAGATATGAAAGTGAATTAGGTGTCAAATTAAACTTATTTTTATGCTTTATCTGATGGGATAAATTACAGACTTGATTTTTTAAATCTCAAAATTTTGTAACATTGCTACTTTGTGTTTCCAAGATAATCTCGTTATCTCCGTCTCAGCCTTTCCTGCATGCCCAGGCCCACAGACAGGTTCGAAACTGGTTCTTCGTTTGTGGATTGGGTTTTTTTTCCTTTGCAGCCAGCCAGTCTGTTTTAAAATGTCCATGTCCTTATCCGAGCTCTTCCATTATTTTGGAGGAATTGCCCCAATAACTTACATGTGTGAGTGTGTGTGTGTGTGTGTGTGTGTGTGTGTGTGTGTGTGTGTGTGTGTGTGTGTGTGTGTGTGTGTGTGTGTGTGTGTGTGTGTGTGTGTGTGTGTGTGTGTGTGTGTGTGTGTGTGTGTGTGTGTGTGTGTGTGTATATATATATGTATGGATTAACAGTATGGTCACAGCCAGAGCTCAGATGTCTGATTTCAAACCCAAAGTCTTTGAAAATACAAAATTGTCAAAAGGTGTTGAGCTAAAAATCATAAGGAGAACACATCAACTATAAAATAAATAATGAAATCCTGCTTTTCTCAACGGTTGGTTTGTTTTCTGTCATTGGTTGGTTTGTTTTCTGTTTGAATGGGCAAACAGAGACCTACTCTATTTGAAACCTTGCTATCTCATGTACCAGTTTATTTACAGTAACAATTTAACCACAGGTAATAACAAACGAATGATGGAGACAGGCTTGTGAAAAAGAAAATTTGGGACAAGAAGTCTTGGAACTTTGTATTTTCCTATCTGAAACTGCACTGTAAATAAGTCAATCCCCATGGTAAGTGTAACCCCATGGTGCCATTGAAGTTGTATTCACTTGGAATTTAATTGAAATTTTGACCTTGAGTCATATAGAAATTGTATGATAGAGCTAACTGAGACATCGAATAGACAGATAAATGTGAGGGGGTGGTGAGGAAGAAGGGGACACAGGTTAATGTAGGCCAAATTCCTGTTGCTCATGCCAGGGAAGATGGCAGTGCAAATCAAAGAAAAAGCTGTGATTATAACTTAAGGTAGAACTAGTTGGGTTTTACCTGAAAGGTAAAGTACTGTATGTAGTCAGGGAACGTGGCAGGGTGACCAAGTCAGTCACCCGAGGTTGTGTCTCACTGGATTATTTTTTTAATATATACTAGACCAAGGGCTGTGGGGGGAGGGAGAATGTGGGAGGGGGGAAAGGGGTGTGTGGGCAGGGGTGGTGTGGGGGGAGGGGGTGTGTGTGGGAGGAAGCGGAGTGTCTGTGGGAGGGAAGAGGTGTGTGTGTGTGCTCCATTCTTAGTGTCTATACACTTAAGATTGCTAGTATCTTCAATCGTGTTCTGTTTTAGGGGTATCCCCACTGGACTCAGCCCCTCGATGCCCACCAGCAGAGGGACCCTCGACTGGGGTCTTTGATTGACTCCTGGGGCAAAAATAAGTATTCTGTGCTCAGGTTATCAGAGGAGGATACATTGTACCATTGTCTCAACTTCAAGTAAAGATTAGGATTATAGAGGTTGATTCTGCAACTCTCGAGTGCTGTGCTCTCTTCAAAAACCCATTTGGATAGCATGCAGAACAAATCTTTTCACTGTACCTTTGTGCACATGACAATAATAAAGCTAAACCTAAACTTAACACATTTGTGGAGAGCACCTTATGTTGATGTGTTGGGATCAAGGCTGCAGTGAAAGTCCTGAGTGAACTCAGATTGAGCATTATTGTGCTTCTTCCTAGTTCTGTTGGTGACACCTTATGTCACATTGCTAATGATTTGGAAACAAATTGACAGAATAGTAGTTCACAATGAGGTATGCTCTACATTCATATCATTCATGTTTTTCTCTATCAAGATGGGTAATTTAAAATGAGATTTGAGAGAAAAGTGCAGAGTCAATTGTAGTGGAAGTCTGTGGAATCTCTGCCTCAGGGCGGTGGAGGCCGGTACTCAGGGGATAATGGGAGAAGGCAGGAACGTGGTACTGAATGTGGATGATCAGCCATGATCACATTGAATGGCGGTGCTGGCTCAAAGGGCTGAATGGCCAACTCCTGCACCTATTGTCTACTGTCTATTGTCTATTGAACTTTGTCTGGAGTCACATGTCCACATACATGCGGGCTAGACTGGGACGGACAGCAAGTGTCTTACAATAAAGAATATCAGTGAACAATTTGAGAAATGGTGACAAACCCTAGTCACCATTGCTGATATTTAACTTTTATTCCATACTTGTTTAAGTAATTCATATTATTATCTATTACAGTGGGTTTTAAATACATATTTTTTGGATTATCGCAATCTGAGCCACATTTAAGATATATTGGGTAAATATTCATTAATTACACCTTTGCTAAAAAAAATCTATAGTAACTAGGCACTTGAATATATGTTCTAAGGTATAGAATTGAAAGGTCTTGGTTCAATGTTGTGTATATATTACAAAATTGGAAGATTAGTTCTCCACGTGATAAAAATTTGATAAAATAATGTATTATTCCATCTTTGTACCTCAGTAGAATCTGCCTATAGGCATCACCTAGAGGAAAGTTAAGGGTCTGTCCCACTTACGCGTCCTTGGCTCGCAAATTACGCAACCTCGTGGTCGCTTGAGGCGTACGGGCACCGTATATGGCCGCGCGGGGCCAGTTCCACTTAGAAGCGCGTAGGGGTATGGAGTTGTGCGGGGCCGGTTCCGACATCGCGCGGGGCTCCGAAATTCTTGCAGTGAATTAAATCTTCGCGCGACAACGGCCTGTCATGGAACTGATGGCCAAAGTGCGACAGGCCCAAGTCCCTAGCGCGATGCAACGTCTCACCTTCAACAGCAGCAGAAGCAGGCAAACAATCGCCGAACTCGGCCTGGGGCTCACGGCCGTTGCGGTCCGGATCCGCCCCCACTTCTACTCCCAGAGCGGGGCCAGGAAAGGAGCTGTTCTGCTGGCAGGGAGGATTTGATAAACTTTTCGGAAGGTTTTGTTTGGCGGGGAGAAACAAAAGCAGTCAGACTTTGCAGTTCAGAGCTTTGTCGATCTGCAGAGACTTTCTTTGTTCAAAGATTCCTCTAATTAGTGAGGATTTGTCCGTGTATCTGGAAAGTCGTAGGAGCACCTGTGGTTGGCGGAAGGCCAAGTTTTACTTTTGCAAGTGGGAGCTGAGTCTGGAGCAGTGTTTGTGGTCAGTAACATCGGAAAGCTCCCTCCTACACCGACTTGCCCGGTCCAGGTGTGCTGGGTAAGAACGGCAACAGTGCCTTGGATTTCGTTGAAGCCGGGGAGGCGACGGAGACCTGGGGAAGAAGCCTCCGGAAGCTCCATTTTTGACGACGGGGAGGATTGGCACGGACATTCCTATCTTATCAGGAGGAGACTGCTTCTGTTGCTTGCCAAGAAAGCCTTCACAGGACTATTTAACTGCTGCAAAAGAGTGGAGGTGCAGCAACAGCAGAAAGACTGCTTTGATTTATAAAGTACTGATACTTTGTGTGTTCTGCCATGCCCTAAAGATGGCGGCCCCTCAGAGTTATGCAGCTGTCGCACACTGAGGGCCACGAGTTGATGGGGCGCACATATGGTGTAAAAATGTACATGCAGAGCAACCTGCCCTTCAAGGCCTTTCTAGATGCACTGGGTGAGACTGTTGGCAAGAAAGCCATAGTCTCGGGCGCGGTGGTCAGTGGGAAGGTTGTGGTTCTACTAAAGACTGAACAGGCGGTGGCTCTGGCTCTGGAAAGGGGGGTAACAGCAGGCGGGAATTTCGCGGCGGTGGACCCATGGGGTGGTCCCGTTTTGCCGGTCTTTCTGTCCAACTTTCCCACTTTTGTTCCAGATGCGCTCCTGATCCCACATGTAAGGAAGCTGGGGGAGGTGCGGTCAGGGCTCACCAAACTGTTGTACAGGTTTGACGATCCTGAGATGCCGCATATATATACGTTCAAGCGTCGCGTGTATATACAGTTGGCACAGGGGACGGACACGGAGGGGAGTTTTGAGGTGGAGGTGGATGATTTCTCCTATCGCGTGTTCTGGAACGCGGGCCAAGTGCGTTGTCATGCATGCAAAAATGTGGGGCATTTTCGCAGGAATTGTCCCAGGACCCGGGCTGTCAGTTCCACCACGATGGTCCGGGAAAGCACTACTGGCCCATCTGGGGCTGCTGGTTTTACCACGGTGGCCCGTGAAGGCTTTACTCCCCTACCCCCAACCCCTATCCCCCCACCACCCCCATGTCCCGTACCTGTGGCGGTGGATGCCAGAGAAGTGCGTGGGGTGGATGGGAAGGTTTGGGAGCAACAGCAGGGGAGGAAAGTCAAGAAAAAGAAGAAACATCTCCAGGCGGGTCCCCTAGAAGATGATCACCTCCAAGCAGGACCCCTGGCAGCAGATAATTTTGTGCTCGCCTCTGAGATAGACGGTAGTGCGGAGGTAGAGGCTTCTGCAATGGAGCTCACCGTACCACCGCATGCCAGTGGTTGGAAGAGGAGGAGGCATGGGTCCTCCGATATAGAGAAGGGCCTTGAAGTTCAGGGGCAACCTGAAGGGGAGCCTTCCCCTCCTGTTGAGGTGGGGTACCCAGGGCACGCTTCCTCTGAGGGGGAGGATGCCTCTGTAGGTCAGGGACCACCTGAGAGAGGCGTCTTGGGGGCTGTTCCCCCAGAGAACGTGTCTGCTAGCTTAGTGGATGACCAGGGGCAGCCTGAAGGGGGGGGGGGACTTGGGTGAGGGGGTGGGTCCCCAACGTGAGCTACCTGTTGAGGCTACAAGCCCAGTTGAGGGGTGTGATGCCCCACTGGTTGAGGGAGCAGGGGAGACTCCAGTAACATCGGCCCCTGAGGGCCACAGTGAGGTGATTCACCTGGTGGAGGGGGAGGGGGACTCTCTGGGTGACGGTGCAGGGGCGGGTACCCTGGGTGGGGAGGAGGGTAAGATCGTTTCGGATCGTGTCCTTCGGTCGGACTCCAGACAGGCCCGCTTACAGCAAGGCCCGGAGACTTGCTCCGACTTCACTGTTCCCAATCCGGTTACAGAGGGCGGTGGGAGCATGCAGGAGCCTGGCAAATTGTCAGATAGCTTGCCGCGGTCAGAGGCACCGGTCCCTGCCCCTGTCACTGATCCTGGGAGTGCGATGGTGACAGAGGAGGGACTGTGTGATGTGGCTGGAATGCCCACCTCACAGGGAGGGGTGAGCAAGGCGGCTGAGAGTAGTAACCTTCCAGACTCGGGCTCAGACATTGAGTGCGAGGAGGAGGGGTACACGGAGTCCATCGACAGTGAGTTGACGGACTGCTCCACCCGTAGCCCCGTGTATCGACTTGTCGAAGTCTGGGAACTTCGGAATTTCTTAAAGGACACTAGAGGGAGTAGGAACAAGGTGGATTTGGCTGTAATATATCAAAATTTGCGGACGATACAAAAATGGGAGGAAAAGTAGGGGATGAGGAGGATAGGAAGAGTCTGCAAAAGGATATAGATAAGCTAGGTGAGTGGGCAACAACTTGGCAGATGAAATTTAATACTAATAAATGTGAAGTCATTCACTTTGGGAAAAAAAATGATAGGGCAAGTTATTTTCTAAATGAGGAGGAGCTGCGTTGTAATGCAACGCAAAGGGATCTAGGGGTATTAGTACATGAATCACTAAAAGTTAGTATGCAGGTGCAGCAAGCAATCAGGAAGGCCAATGGAGTTTTGGCCTTTATTGCTAGGGGGATTGAGTATAAAAACACGGAGGTCTTGCTGCAGCTGTACACAGTATTAGTGAGACCACATTTGGAATACTGTGTACAGTTCTGGGGTCCATACTTAAGAAAGGATGTACTAGCCCTGGAGGCAGTGCAGCGAAGGTTTACAAGATTAATTCCTGCAATGAGGGGATTGACATATGAGGAAAGGTTAAGTAGTCTGGAACTCTACTCTTTGGAGTTTAGAAGAATGAGAGGCGATCTCATTGAAACATATAAGATCGTGAGGGGCCTTGATCGGGTGGATGCACCGAGGATGTTCCCAATGATCGGGGAAACTAGAACTAGGGGACATAGTCGCAGAATAAGGGGGGGCTCTTTTAAAACTGAGATGAGGAAGAACTTCTTCACCCAGAGGGTGGTTAATTTATGGAATTCACTGCCCCAGGGAGCAGTGGAAGCAGAAACGATAAATATATTTAAGTCTAAAATAGATGGTTTTTTAGCTGCCAAGGGGATAAGGGGCTACGGGGAGAGGGCAGGGATATGGACCTAGGTATGGTTAGTATAGTAAGACCTGAGTGATCTCCTGGACAAGTGTCGATCGCCTGGATTGGGGTCGGAGAGGAATTTCCCGGATTTTTTTCCCGAATTGGACCTGGGTTTTTATCCGTTTTTTTGCCTCCCCCAGGAGATCACGCGGTTCTTGGGGTGGAGAGGGGTGATAGCGGTATAAAGGGGAGGGTAGTGTCTTGTGTTCTGTGTCTTGTGTCTACTGTTTGTGGGTAAGTGTGTCTGTTTAGTGTTCAGCCATGAGCGAATGGCGGTGCGGGCTCGACGGACCTGGTGGTCTACTCTCGCACCTACTTTCTATGTTTCTATGTTTCTATGACCGCTGGTTGGACCTGAGGGCGCCCATGCAGTCCATTCATGCCATCCTTCAGAAGAAGGGGAATGAGGCGGGACTAATAAGAAATTCCTGCAATGAGGGGATTGACATATGAGGAAAGGTTAAGTAAGCTGGGACTCTACTCTTTGGAGTTTAGAAGAATGAGGGGCGATCTCATTGAAACGTATAAGATCGTGAGGGGCCTTGATCGGGTGGATGCACCGAGGATGTTCCCAATGATCGGGGAGGCTAGAACTAGGGGACATAGTTGCAGAGTGAGGGGGGGCTCTTTTAAAACTGAGATGAGGAAGAACTTCTTCACCCAGAGGGTGGTTAGTTTGTGGAGTTCACTGCCCCAGGGAGCAGTGGAAGCAGAAACGTTAAATTTATTTAAGTCAAAAATAGATGGTTTTTTAGCTGCCAAGGGGATAAGGGGCTACGGGGAGAGGGCAGGGATATGGACCTAGGTATGGTTAGTATAGTAGACCTGAGTGATCTCCTGGACAAGTGTCGATCGCCTGGATTGGGGTCGGAGAGGAATTTCCCGGATTTTTTTCCCGAATTGGACCTGGGTTTTTATCCGGTTTTTTGCCTCCCCCAGGAGATCACGCGGTTCTTGGGGTGGAGAGGGGTGATAGCGGTATAGAGGGGAGGGTAGTGTCTTGTGTTCTGTGTCTTGTGTCTACTGTTTGTGGGTAAGTGTGTCTGTTTAGTGTTCAGCCATGAGTGAATGGCGGTGCGGGCTCGACGGACCTGATGGTCTACTCTCGCACCTACTTTCTATGATTCTATGAAATGAGAGGCGCCAGTTCCAAGAGCTTTTTAAGGCCCTAAAGAGAGGCAGAAGGTTAGGGGCGGCTCCAATCCTTCACCGGGGGCAGGTAAAAGATCTAGTGTACTTTCAAAATGAAGCTCACTATAGCCAGCCTGAATATCAATGGGGGCAGGGAGTCTCTCCGTAGGTTTCACCATCTCTCAGTGCTCAGGGACGGGAGGTATGCGGTGCGCTTCCTGCAGGAAACACACTCTGTGGCTAGTGATGAACCCACCTGGCTCCTGGAGTGGGAAGGGGGGGTCTACATGAGTCATCTCAGCTCCAATTCGAGTGGAGTGGCCTTCCTGTTGGCCCCTTCTTTCCATCCGGAGATCCTCAAAGTGCAGGATATTGTACCAGGCCGTTTGCTGTATCTGGCCGTGCGCTTGGATGGCGTGCCATTACACTTCATTAATGTATACGCCCCCAAGATCGGCGCAATGCAGACGCGCTTAACAAGGGAAGTGACCACGTTGTTGAATACTATTGACCGTGGGGAGTGTGTTTTCCTTGGGCGAGATTTTAATTGTGCCCTCGAGGCAAGAGATCGCTCTGGCGTTCAGCGTGACCCGGGTGCAGTAAAGACTTTAAGGGAGATGGTGGACTCTTTTGAGCTGGTAGATGCTTGGCGGAATTTCCATCCCGACTCTAACGCCTTCTCGTACAGGTTTGAGGGTGGTGGTTCCCGTATTGATCATTTATACGTGTCCAAGGCCTATGTCTCCTGTGTTTCTGCAGCCTCCATGCAGCCGGCGCCATGCTCGGACCATTGCCTCGTGCGAGTGGATTTTATCCCGACACGCACACGGGCTGGGTCCGCGTACTGGCATTTTAATAGCCAGCTGTTGGAGGATCGCCGATTCCGGGATTCATTCAGGCAGTTCTGGGCGAGGTGGAGAGAGAGGCAGGGGCGTTTCCTTTCCCTAAGGCAGTGGTGGGATGTGGGGAAGGCCTACGTCTGTCTGTTTTGCCAGGACTACGCGAGGGGGTCGACCAAGGGACGGGACTCCGAGATCGGACGGCTTGAGAGAGAGTTGCTCGACTCGGAGGCTCGTCTGGATCAGACTGGTGGGGCTTCGTGTGAGTGGGAGGAATACCAGGAGAAGAAGGGAGCACTGAGGGACTTGCAGCTTAGGAAGTCCCGGGGTGCATATGTGAGGTCGCGAGTCCAGTTGTTGCACGATCTGGACCGCGCCTCCCCCTTTTTCTTTTTTCTGGAGAAGGGGCGAGGAGCCCGCAGGCAGCTTGTAGAGTTGCTTGCGGATGATGGCTCCTCTGTCACAGATCCAGAGAGCATTGGTGCCTCGGTTCGGTCTTTCTACAGGACTCTGTTCTCGGCTGGCACATCGAGTGGGGAGGTGCAAGAGGTCCTGTTGGAGGGCTTACCCGCTGTGTGCAATGATGTGGCTGAACACCTGGATGATCCCCTAACCCTGGAGGAGTTGACTAGTGCCCTGCACCAGCTCAAGGGGGGCAAGTCTCCAGGGCTGGGTGGGCTGACTGTGGAGTACCTTAGAGCCTTCTGGGATGGCCTGGGGGGTGACTATATGAAGGTCCTGGGGGAGAGCCTGGTGACCGGGGAGATGCCTTTCTCATGGCGCAGGGCAGTCGTTGTCCTGCTGCCCAAGAAGGGCGATCTCCGCCTTTTGAAGAACTGGCGCCCAATCTCTCTACTCAGCACAGACTATAAAGTTTTTGCACGGGCATTGGCGAATCGCCTGGGTCCCGTGCTGTCCCAGGTGATCCACCCTGACCAGTCGTACACAGTCCCGGGCCGGTCCATCCAGGATAATATCCATCTGGTCCGGGACCTGATCCATCTCTCCCAGGGGGCTGGTCAGTCGGTCGCCTTTCTCTCCCTCGACCAGGAGAAGGTGTTCGACAGGGTGGAGCACGACTACCTTCTTGGGACTCTGCAGGCATTCGGATTTGGACCACACTTTGTGGCCTGGGTTCGACTTTTATACACTGCTGCAGAGTGCCTTGTTAAAGTCAATGGCTCTTTGTTGGCCCCCATTCCCTTTGGGAGGGGGGTTCGTCAGGGATGTCCCATGTCTGGCCAGCTGTATTCCATCTGTGTCAAGCCTTTCCTGTGCCTTCTCCGGAGGCGGTTGACAGGCCTGGCTTTACCGGGACCGGGGATGGAGGTGGTCCTCTCGGCCTACGCCGATGATGTCATTTTGATGTTCACCGACCCTGTTGACCTGCGAAGGATGCGTGAGTGCCAGCAGGTTTTCTCGGCTGCTTCCTCCGCCAAGATCAACTGGGGTAAGTGTTCTCTTGGTGGGTGGGTGGCAGGTGGACTCCCTGCCAGAGGAGATGGCAGGTTTTGCGTGGAATACCACGCACCTCCTCTATCTGGGGGTCTACCTGAGTCCCGCGACCTGGCAGGAGTTGGAGGCGAAAGTGGTCGCCCGGCTGGGACGTTGGTCAGGCCTACTTGGTGTGCTCTCTTACCGGGGCAGGGCTGTAGTTATAAACCAGCTGGTGGCCTCTCTGCTGTGGTACCGGACGGCCACTATGGTCCCGTCCTCTTATTTTATAACCATGTTTCAGAGGAGATTGGTCAACTTCTTCTGGGGTGAGAGGAACCACTGGGTCTCTGCTGGGGTTCTGAGTCTCCCGTTGGAGGAGGGCGGTCAGGCGCTGGTCTGTATTCGTCCCAAGGTGGCGGCTCTCTGACTCAGGACCCTGCGGAGGTACGTCTACTCGGACTACCCTCCTAAATGGCACGTGCTGGCGACGTACTTTTTCCGTCAGGAGCGCTGCCTTCAGGAGGGCTCACGGCTCCCGGTAGTGGGCATGAGTCGAAGCGCTAGGCGGGAGTTGCCTGGCTTTTACCGTGACCTCCTGAAGGCCAGGAATTTGGTCACCTTCAGCCAGGGCCCTGCTCCTCAGGGGGAGGGGGGTGTCGTGGCTGTGACGGTGGGTGTCGAGGAGAGGCGTGTGCATGGAGCAATTCCGGACGAGCTTACCCCCGCTCAGTCGGAATTATTCATAGGTCCCATGGCCCAGGTCCCTCCCCGAGAGCCGGCCCCATGCAACATGAGCCGCCTTTCCGAGATGCCCAGCGTGCCGTTCTGTGACGCGGAGAGGTGCGTACTGTACATGCTGCTCTTGCGCACTCTCCACTTCCTAGCCCTCGTCTTCCGTCCAGACACACCCTGGTGGTCCGTGTTACCACCTGACGAGAGGAGCGGTCCCCAGTGGAGGTCTCTCTACAAGGGAGTCCTCCCTCTTTACATCGGGGACCTGGGGTGGAGAGTTTTACACAAAGCCGTGGCCTGTAATAAGTACTTGAGCCGGTTCACGGACTCTTCCCCTGCTTGTCATTTCTGTGGTGAGGAAGAGACCGTGTTCCATGTGTACTTAGAGTGTGAGAGGTTGCAGCCACTGTTCGAGTATCTGAAAGGGCTGCTCCTCAAGTTTTGGCTACATTTTAGTCCAACGCTATTAATTTATGGGCACCCGATACAGAGGGGGGAGGGTCGGGAGGGAGGAGGGGGTCTCCCTGTCGGTCTGCTCCTGGGCCTGGCCAAGATGGCCATTCACGGGTCCAGGCAGCGGGCAGTCGATGGCCGCACAGCAGTCGGCTGCCTGCCCATTTTCCGGGGTTACGTCCGTGCCCGCGTGTCCCTAGAGAGGGAACACGCGGTGTCCACGGGGACTGTGGAGGCCTTCTGTGAACGCTGGTCACCGCAGGAGGTTGAATATATTATAGATAAAAATGATAATATTTTAATTTGATAAATTTGTTTAAGTTTTTTTTTTTTATTGTTTGAGCTTTCTACCCTCCCTTGCAAATTGTACATTTGTTTAAAAATCTAATAAAAAAAACATTTACGGAAAAAAAAAAAAAAAAAAAGCGGGGCCAAGAAAATTGAAGATAGACACAAAATGCAGGAGTAACTCAGCGGGACCGGCAGCATCTCTGGAGAGAAGCAATGGGTGACGTTTCGGGTCAAGACCCTTCTTATCAGACTGAAAAAGAGTCTCGACACGAAACGTCACCCATTCCTTCTCTCCATAGATGCTGCCGGTCCCGTTGAGTAACTCCAGCTTTGTGTCCATCTTCAAATGACATCACGTGCTCCAGACGGCTGTGCGTACGCATGTAATCACGCCCGACCTTCCCTCGACCGTCTCGGCTCAACGCGACCACGAGGTCACGTAATTTGCGTGCCAAGGACACGTAAGTGGGACAGGCCCTTAAGGGTCATACTGAATGTGACTTTTCAGCAAATTAACATATGCTAGTTTATTATATAAATTCCTAGGATGAGGGCATCCAACCCCATTTGCCTCTTACTCAACTGCTCATGGTCAGAATACTACTGTAGTAATCTTGGCACCAGTGTCGGAGATAACAATCGGCTCAGCGGGACAACCATAGACATTCTTTCATGTTCAGTGTGGCCTTATGGTTTAATTTGCCTTCTTAATCATACTCACATGAATTACTGTTAAAACACAAAGTACATGCTATAACACCAGGATGTGCTCAACCAAGAAAACCAAGCACAATGCCAAAGTAGTATCTAAACTGCCTATATAGGACTATAACTAACATCATATTCAATAATAAGCTATCCATGCTGAGTCTCAGCACACAGATGTGTTGTAATGCACTCAGCCCAATTTTCATGTTACAGACAGTATTCCCTATTTTCTCTTTCTTGCTTTTTTTAAGATTGAAGAACAGCCTCTTCTATAATAATCTGAAAGAAGGCAAAGTCTAAGTGAATTAATAGCATTCACCTTCACATAACGTACACAAACACCAATGCAACTCCAGGAGTTATCTCCAGGAGTGTTGGTGAACGGTGAAGGAGAAGCGTGAGCCATGTCCACACAGTAAACATTTATGACCCTTTTATCAGGGCAGCAGTTGGAGTGGCAATGGTCCATCATGTCATGTTAGCAAAAGCAGAAGGGTTTTAAAGTTCATTTCATTTTTCAACGGTGTGGGGATCGTTGACCTGCATTCTTTGCCAGTTCCTTATTATCCTTGAAAAGGTTGTGCTGAGCCACCATGTTTGAACTGCTGCAGTCCAACAGGTATGATAGTTCTTTAGTGCATTGTGATTGCATGTTTCAGGATTTAGACTCAACAGGAACAAAGGAATTACTGTATATACTGTCAAAGGATTGACCAGTACACAGAATGTTGTGTGGCTGGAGAATGCCTGTATTTGGGGGCGTTTCCTTTCCCCTTAGATTTCCTCCATGCTCTTTCACCCAATGCAAGCGCTAGATATATACGATATGATACAATACGATATCACCTGGATGCCCTCGAAGATCCCAAATTCGTTGGAGCTTCCTAACCCAGAGGTTGCTAGGCAACACTTATTCTACTATTGGAGCATCTTTGAATTAGTAAGTACCCATAATTATTTGTTTATAAAAATTATTAAATTATAAAAATTATAAAAATAAAAATGTCACTCCTTCCAGGAGGAGGTCTAAAGAACTTTAAGGATCTGTTCTCAGAATGACACCAATCATTCACTTTTATTGGTATTGATGATTGCACATAGTTCCCTCTGTCATACAATATACACAGCTGTCTAGTTTGTATGGTAGCTGCTATGTTCCGGAACATTTTCTGATCTGTGGCTCTCAATGTAATTTTTTTTCTTTCATTCTGGCTTCACGCTGCCTGCTGCTGAGTGATATAATGTATATTCAGTGCATAGAATATTGAGCATTAGCAAGGGAAATGAACAATTGCCCTGTCAGTATGGTTCAGTTTGAGACATAATCTTAAACTCGAGTCATAGGGCATTTCATTCTCTGTAAATTTGTGCCATCACAATATTATTAATGGTAGGACAGGCTTGAAGGGCTGAATGCCCTTGCCCCAAACACAACTCACATATTCATATGTCATTCACATCCATTGTCTTTCTTCACCTCGATGATGCCACTGACCTTCACCTGCCCACCAATGACACCGATCCTTGCTGCCTCACCGGTAACTCTGTCTATCGCCCCCTCACCGATTATGCCGACCCGTATGGAGGAGGACTGGAGGAGGACTGGCCAATTTCTGTGCCTTCCATCACAGTGATGAATGCTGTGGTGGATGTTTGTGTTAAATTTTTATTGTGTATTGTGTGTTTTTTATCATTGTACCGCTGCTGACAAATTCATTTCACTTGCACTTTATGTGCAATGTGACGAATAAAACATATTGATTGATTGATTGATTGATTGATTGATTGACCCTCGCTACTTCCCTGATTCCTCCGACTATCGCCACCATAACGTGACTGCCGAACCTCGCCACCTCACCGGGATCGCCGAACCCGGTGAACGTCGAACGTCGAACATCGCCGCTTCACCGGGACCATCGAACATCACCGCCTCACCAGGACCGTCCAACCATGCCACCTCACCGAGCCCTCCGAACCTCTCCGCCTCACTGGGATCGCCGAACCTCGCCGCCTCACCGGCCATCCGCTGACCGGGACCTCCTAACCTTTGCCCGCTGACCCGGAATCCACTCGCCGTGGGCCTCCACCATCGACTCCACAGACCCTCGCCACTCCACCGCTCTCCAGCAGGCCGCAGCCATCACATTACCTGAGTCCTAGGCTCAGCACCGGGCCTGAAGTCTCCACGCTGCAGACTCTGACATCACGGGGTCTAACTGTGCTGTGTCCTAGTGCTAGTCCCCCTAACCCAGGGAACCTCAGTGAAGACCCAGTGGTAGAACCAGTGGAACATCAGTTCCACTGGGTCTTCCATCTCAAAACATGTGACCCCAGCTCTTTCCCCACCCACACTATAGTCCTCATACCCCCTTCCACCCTGACCACCCACCACCCTCCCATCAGACATCGCCTCGACCTCAGTCCATTCACCTGCCTTCCTCCGGCCCCAACCCCCATCCTTGCCATGTGTTCATCATCCCCTCTGACCTCCCCCTCTTTGATACCGAACAGTCTGTCCTCAGCAGAGGCTTTACCTTTGTCCCCCTCTGTCCCCAACTGTCCCCAACTCAATGAGCTCCGCGCCCACCACGATGTGGAGCTCTTCTACCGTCGCCTCCGCCTCAAAGCATTCTTCCATGGGATGGAGTCCTCGCCCCCCAGTGATGACCCCTTCTCCTGTCTCCAACGGACCCCCTCCTCTTGGACTCCTCCTCATGGCCATCTAACGGCTTTAGACCTTTTTACTTTAAACTGCCGGCGGGACATCAACCGCCTCAACTTCTCCACTAGCCTGTCTCACTCTAACCTCTCCCCCTCTGAAAGTACAGCCCTCCACTCACTCTGCAACAACTCAGACTGGGTCATCAAACCTGCCGACAAGGGAGGTGCCGTGGTAGTCTGGCATGCTGATCTCTACAAGGCTGAGGCCATGCGCCAACTCTCAGACACCTCCTCCTACTTATCCTAGAACCATGACCGTACAGACTAGCACCAGGCCACTATCTCTAGCACCATCATCAATTCTGGCTCGCTGCCCTCCCAAACCTCCAACCTCATCATTCCCCAGCCCTGCATGGCCCGATTTTACCTTCTCCCCAAAATCCACAAACCTGACTGTCCTGACAGACCCATTGTTTCTGCCTGTTCGTGTCCTACCTTATTTCCACATACCTCAACTCCATCCTATCCTCCCTGGTTAAATCCCTCCCTACCTATGTTCAAGACACCTCACACGCTCTTCGTCTACTTCAGGACTTCCATTTTCTAGGCCCCCATTCCCTCATCTTCACCAAGGATGTACAGTCACACACCTCCATCCCCCACCAGGAGGGTCTTAAAGCCCTCCGTTTCTTCCTCGACCACAGAACCAACCAATCCCCGTCAACTGATACTCTTCTCCGCCTAGCGGAGCTGGTCATTACCCTTAATAACTTTTTGTTTGACTCCTCCCATTTCATCCCAATACAATGCGTCGCTATGGGCATGCTCATGGGCCCTAGCTATCACTGCCTCTTTGTAGGGTACGTTGAACAATCTTGGTTCGAGGTGTACCAGGGCCCTATCCCCAAACTCTACCTCCGCTACATCGATTACTGCATTGGTGCTACCTCCTGCACCCACACACAATTCACTGATTTCATCCATATCACCACTAACTTCCATCCGGCACTCAAATACACCTGGACCATTTCTGACATTTCCCTATCATTTCTTGACCTCACAATCTCCATCGCAGGTGATAGACTACTGACCAACATCCACTATAAACCCACTGACTCCCATGGCTATCTGGACTACACTTCTTCCCACCCTGCTTCCTGTATGGACTCCATCCCCTACTCCCAATTCCTCCGTCTCCGCCGCATCTGCACCCAGGATGAGGTGTTCCACACCAGGGAACGGAGATGTCCTCATTCTTCAGGGAACAGGGGTTCCCCTTATCTACTATAGATGAGGCTCTCACTGGGGTCTCCTCTATACTCCGTGACTCTGCTCTCACTCCCCATCCCCCCACTCGTAACAAGGGCAGAGTCCCCCTTGTCCTCACCTTTCACCCAACCAGCCGTCACATACAACAAATAATCCTCCGACATTTTGTGGCCAGTAGTGGCCAGAGGATCTGGTGTGACAGAGACCCTGAAGGAAATCCACATTAGGCAGGAAATGGTGTTGAATAGACTGATGGGACTGAAGGCTGATAAATCCCCAGGGCCTGATGGTCTGCATCCCAGGGTACGTAAGGAAGTGGCTCTAGAAATTGTGGATGCATTGGTGATAATTTCCCAATGTTCTATAGATTCAGGATCAGTTCCTGTGGATTGGAGGGTAGCTAAAGTTATCCCACTTTTTAAGAAAGGCGGGAGAGAGAAAACGGGGAATTATAGACCAGTAATCTGACTTCGGTGGTGGGGAAGGTGCTGGAGTCAATTATAAAAGATGAGATAGCCGCACATTTGGATAGAAGTAACAGGATCGGTCCGAGTCAGCATGGATTTACAAAGGGGAAATCATGCTTGACTACTGGAATTTTTTGAAGATGTAACTCGGAAAATGGACAAGGACGAGCCAGTGGATGTAGTGTACCTGGACTTTCAGAAAGCACTTGATAAGGTCCCACATAGGAGATTAGTGGGCAAAATTAGGGCACATAGTATTGGGGGTAGAGTGCTGACATGGATAAAGAAGTGGTTGGCAGACAGGAAACAAAGAGTAGGGATTAACGTGTCCCTTTCAGATTGGCTGGCAGTGAATAGTGGGGTTCCGCAAGGCTCGGTGCTGGGACCGCAGCTATTTACAATATATATCAATGATTTGGATGAAGGGATTCAAAGTAACATTAGCAAATTTACAGATGACACAAAGTTGGGTGGCAGTATGAACTGTGAGGCGGATGCTAGGAGAATGCAGGGTGACTTGGTCAGGTTGGGGGAGTGGGCAGATGCATGGCAGATGAAGTTTGATGCAGATAAATGTGAGGTTATCCACTTTGGTAGCAAAAACAGGAAGACAGATTACTATCTAATTGGCGTCAAGTTTCGAAAAGGAGAAGTACAACGGGATCTGGGGGTCCTTGTACATCAGTCTATGAAACTAAGCATGCAGGTACAGCAGGCAGTGAAGAAAGCGAATGGGATGATGGCCTCTATAACAAGAGGAATCGAATATAGGAGCAAAGAGGTCCTTCTGGAGTTGTACAGAGCACTAGTGAGACCACGCCTGGAGTATTGTATGCAGTTTTGGTCCCCTAATATGAGGAAGGACATTCTTGCTATTGAGGGAGTGCAGTGTAGGTTTACAAGGTTAATTCCCGGGATGGCAGGACTGTCATTTGCTGAGAGAATGGAGCAGCTGGGCTTGTACACTCTGGAGTTTAGAAGGATGAGAGGGTTTCTCATTGAGACATATAAGATTGTTAAGGGCTTGGACACACTAGAGGCTGGAAACATGTTCCCGATGTTGGGGGAGTCCAGAACCAGGGGCTCAGTTTAAGAATAAGCCATTTAGAATGAAGACGAGGAAACACTTTTTCTCACAGAGAGTGGTGAGTCTGTGGAATTCTCTGCCTCAGAGGGCGGTGGAGGCAGGTTCTCTGGATGCCTTCAAGAGATAGCTAGATAGGGCTCTTAAAAATAGCGGAGTCAGGGGATATGGGGAGAAGGCAGGAACGGGGTACTGATTGGGGATGATCAGCCATGATCACATTGAATGGCGTGGCTGGCTCGAAGGGCCAAATGGCCTGCTCCTGCACCTATTGTCTAGTGACTATTGTCTATTGTCTATTTTTGCCACCTCCAACAAGATCCCACCACTTGCCACATCTTCCCATCTCCTCCCGTCTGCTTTCCGCAAAGAACGCTCCCTCCATTACTCCCTGGTCAATTCGTCCCTTCCCACCCGAACCACCCCCTCTCCGAGCACTTTCCCTTGCAACCGCAGGAAATGCTACACTTGTCGCTTTACCTCCCCCCTTGACTCCATTCAAGGACCCAAGCAGTCATTCTAGGTGTAACAGAGGTTCACCTGCACCTCCTCCAACCTCATCTATTACATCCGCTGCTCTAGATGTTAGCTGCTCTACATCGGTGAGACCAAGCGTAGGCTTGGCGATCGCTTCGTCCAACACCTCCGCTCGGTTCACATTAACCAACTGATCTCCCGATGGCTCAGCATTTCAACTCCCCCTCCCATTCCGAATCCGACCTTTCTGTCCTGCGCCTCCTCCATGGTCAGAGTGAGGACCACTGTAAATTGGAGGAGCAGCAGCTCATATTTCGCTTGGGCAGTTTGCACCCCAGTGGTATGAACATTGACTTCTCTAATTTCAGGTAATCCCTACTTTCCCCTTCCCTTCTCAGCTCTCCCTCAGCCCACTGTCTCCACCTCTTCCTTTCTTCTTCCCACACCCCCCACCCTCACATCAGTCTGAAGAAGGGTCTCGACCCGAAACGTTGCCTATTTCCTTCGCTTCATAGATGCTGCCTCACCCGCTGAGTTTCTCCAGCATTTTTGTCTACCTTTGATTTTCCAGCATCTGCAGTTCCTTCTTAAACACATTATCTTGCTTTGGTCAGATTTCTATTCTATCGTTTCTGTCCTCTAACTGCATCTCCAGCCTTTGTCACTTATTACACTCATCGGCCAAACAAACACCCCTTGCTTGTATCCAACCATCACTTTCCAGGCATCGTTCTAACCCCCTCCCCCTACTCCCACCTGCTTTCCAGCTTTCCCCTCCCATTCAGTCTGAAGAAGGGTCGCAACACAAAAGTTGCCTATCCATGCCCACGAGAGATGCTGACTGACCCATTGAGTTATTCCAGCACTTTGTGTTTATGTCCAAAATTCCAATATCTACAGGACCTTGCATCTGCATCCATCCTGTTCCTTTGCTGTAATTGATCTGGAGTAAGGTGTTTAAGAGTGTTCTGTGTTTCCATCTGTTTACTTACGCTTTTGCTGCATTCATGTTTTTGCACTAAAGTGAATTCTACCATTGCAATGTTTAAGAAAGAACTGCAGATGCTGGAAAAATCGAAGGTAGACAAAAATGCTGGAGAAACTCAGTGGGTGAGGCAGCATCTATGGAGCAAAGAGATGCTGTCTCACCCACTGAGATTCTCCAGCATTTTTATTTACCATTGCAATGAAAGCTTTCAGCATGTCTCAATAGGCTGAGCCAATGCAAATTAGTCCACTAACCTTTCCTCATTAAATGTGCAGTTGCTGATTGCATTTCTAAATCAAGTAAGAGAATCGTTGATAGGCTCACCTGCTTCCTGTTGCAACACAGCTCCTGTCTTCCCAAAAGTTTGTTTCCGTTTTTAAGGAGCCCACAACAGTAGTGTGATGGAATACTTTACATTTATGAGGACAAGGGGAACATTTTGTGAATGTTCAGTCACTTATAACTGCACACATTTATTTTCTTGATTCAAAAGCAAAGTATGAGTCATTGTGGAAATATGAAATAGAAATTGTAATGTTAGAAACACCCAATCTGTAATGTTAGAAACACCCAATATCTGTGGAGAAAAATAGAATTAACGTTTTAAGTAAGATGACCTTTCATAATTTCTGACCAAAGGTAATTGATGTACAAATGTTGCCTGAGTTGTATTCCCAGTTTTTTCCAGTTTAACTTTTCATTATTTTGATTTGTTTTTGTTCAAATAAATCGGTGCTACTAAAAATGTTTGATATAACATTCAAAAATCAATTAAAATATGAAACATTTGATTCACTATTAGAAATATCACAGATGATGTTATCAGAGAATTCAGATGAGTAAATTACCAGCAGAAGGGAGGAAGAGGTCTGTACATCTTATCTCTGCATTATACCTTGTGCTGAAGTGTAGTTTCGATGAAAGGTCATGCCATTTCTTTCACCGGATCATCTTGCTCTGCATTTTCAATATTTTTAGTTTTTACAATTATGTTATTTGAGTTTTAACATTCTTAATTTAATTTGTTTTTTTTCCTTTAACAGCTTACAATTTTAGAGGACGTTTCAATGAGATAAAAAACAATAATTTAAATCAAATCACATTTGTCTTTCTGTTTCACACGCGACAAATAACAGAGTACTGGCAGACTGTTTATTTCACTGCAGTTCTGAATCTGGTGCCTAGAGTCAGATGTAAAATTATATTTTACAACCAATAAATACCTAGTATCATAGGAGAGTAGAAAGAGCGGATAAAAGGGTGAAATGAAGCAAGCATGCTTCCTCTGGTGAAACAAATAGTCAATTAACAAATCCTGCTCCTGTTTTACTCCAGGCTGTGTTTTATTTGCCCCTGAGGAATACTCTCAAGCCTGTCAATCAATCACAATCTGTTTGATCATCCATATGACTAGATGCTTTGAACAGTTCATTCTTTAAATGTTCCATCAGCATGTTTTTTTAATTTGAAACAGAACCATCTCAGGAAATGCCAAGGAACTTGGCACAAAACTTAACTATGTTTTATCTCCTGAGATAATTGAAGGAGGCTGCTTGTTTCCCACCTGGGGCAACTGGCACCGTTTCATGACAACAGATTTTGAGTCTAGGTTATGAATATTCCTCTGCTTCTCTTTTCTCCTCAAACTTCTGAAATGTAGTTCCTTTACATTTATCTCTTGCTGATGACCCCACCCCGTTTGCATCCATTTCATCTGCATTGTGGGCAGGTGGCTAACTCAGCGTGGTGTAACAAGACACGATTTTGGGAACTAGCGATTCTCCTTCAGTTTGAAGTACAATGTCGCCAAATGAAAATATATTTGGATTAACGAAAATGTGCAGGCAATGTCGATCTCTGGAACATCTAAAGAAAGAATATTCTGATTCAATTATATCAAGCGCATGGATGAGTTAAAAAAGAAGATTTGCAATATGGCAAAATTAAAAAATATATTAATTGACATTCTGATTCAAAAGATCTTTCACTGATTTCTGCTTTTGCAAAGGCATCTTGCTAATTATCACCCTGGGTTCTAATGCTGCAGAAAAATAATTAATGACTTGAGAATGTTTGAAAGAGCTTCGCTTCCTTCATCGTTCTTATCTTTTTCAATTAGTCATTAAACAGCCTCAGACCATCTTCCAGTTTTTCTCTATGGTGCCTTCACTACAGAAACCTGCAGTACCACCCAGTGTGCCATGGCATCTATCATGAAGTCTTCCCTTTGGCTCCAAGTCAAAGGGTTGAGTTAAAATCTTGACAATGGTCTTCTTCCATTCATCCTCCAGCAGGAGGCTGTTATCAGCTTCAAACAATAATTCAAACACTAGCATTTCGGGATTGTGACAGTCTTCAGCACCGTTTTTCGGGAACAACCAACGTGAATGGTGCTGAGGCATTGGCCAGTTAAATGTATACATAAATTCTGTCAGGTAAAGCTTGTTAGCACATCCATTATTAAAAACAGCAAGCAATATTTTAGTGAATGGATATTTGCGAAAGATTATTTTCTTAATAGTAATCTTCTGCGCTAGGTTGCTGTGCAGAGATTTCAGTTTATTTTATTTGGCAAGTGCCATATGGCACTTTTCAATTCACATTGAATTACTTCAATAATGGACAGTCAAGAGATATACACGTGTTTCCTTATTTTCTCCATTTTCCCATTAATCTGGTTTCATTGTTACAATATAAATCTCCCATACCCTTAGTGAAACCAGTGAGTTTTTTCTAATCTATTTGCATTTTACCTCTTTCACTATTATAACAAATAAATTAATATTTTATAATAAATTTAGAAGAGGTATGTTTTTTTTTCATTGATGATAATTCTTACAGGTTTTTTTTACATGCTCCTGTTAGCTCTGAGGTGTGAGATTTGTTTCATCAGAAAATATCTTACATTCAGTGACTGATTCCAGAAAAAAACCTTGACAGGTAGCTCATCAACACCTTTGGTCTTCACATCTGTGGTGATTAACTTTGATTGCTTTTCATTAAAAGGGTGTGAAATATTTTATCTGTGTGGGACAATGGGCTAATGAAGCAAGTGTGAACACTGAGCCAAATGAGTGAACTGTGACAAAAAATGCACTTAAAAGGGACGTGCTTTAAATCATTGCACTTTTAATTTAAATAGTCAGACCTTTCGTTATTAAGTTTTTCTGTGGCCAGATCACAATTCTGCCATTGGAATTAGAAATCCAGTTTTATTAATGTAAGACAAGGGAAGCAGCGTAATAACATCAAATGTTCATGACCCAGGTCATGGGAAATTCATGTATTAAATTAACTTGCCAATACATTAGATTGCATACTGTTGTCATCTCACTGCTTTGTGAGAGGAGAAGATGGACAAAAAGGGCCGGCACTGGGATGCAATAAGGGCAACACTGGTAGAGCTGCTGCTGCTGCCTCACAGCAGGGGGGGGGGGGGGGGAGGAGATGGGAAGATGTGGCGAGTGGTGGGGTCACGTTGGAGGTGGCGAAAATGATGGAGGACTATTTGTTGCAGTCTTGTTTTGCTCTGTAGTCTTGTTTTGCTCTGTTTTAGTACCCTGGCTTTGACCAGAGGAATTTGTTTCTTTGTCTATACTAACTGAATTTAGTGTTTCAATCACAGTAGTCTCTTATAACCATATAACCATATAACAATTACAGCACGGAAACAGGCCATCTCGGCCCTACAAGTCCGCGCCGAACAATTTTTTTTTTCCCTTAGTCCCACCTGCCTGCACTCATACCATAACCCTCCATTCCCTTCTCATCCATATGCCTATCCAATTTATTCTTAAATGATACCAACGAACCTGCCGCCACCACACCGCTACCACTCTCTGAGTAAAGAAGTTCCCCCTCATGTTACCATTAAACTTCTGTCCCTTAATTCTGAAGTCATGTCCTCTGGTTTGAATCTTCCCTATTCTCAAAGGGAAAAGCTTGATCACATCAACTCTGTCTATCCCTCTCATCATTTTAAAGACCTCTATCAAGTCCCCCCTTAACCTTCTGCGCTCCAGAGAATAAAGACCTAACTTATTCAATCTATCTCTGTAACTTAGTTGTTGAAACCCAGGCAACATTCTAGTAAATCTCCCAACTGACTTTCAGATAAAAACTCAGGGATTAGGACTTCATGCTCAGTTTTTGGTTCATCTTTGGCTGGGGCCACAGTCTTCGAATAAAGGGGAGATCATTTAAGACTGAGGTGAGAACAAACTTTTTCACCCAGAGAGTTGTGAATTTATGGAATTCCCTGCCACAGAGGACAGTGGAGTCCAAGTCACTGGATGGATTTAAGAGAGAGTTAGATAGAGCTCTATGGGGTAGTGGAGTCAAGGGAAATGGGGAGAAGGCAGGAACGGGTTATTGATAGGGGACGATCAGCCATGATCACAATGAATGGCTGTGCTGGCTCGAAGGGCTGAATGGCCTCCTGCACCTATTTTCTATGTTTCTATGAATCATTTGAGCAACACGGACACTTTTGATCCTATCTCCAACTTCAACTAAGTAGCTTTTTGTTCCGCACACTTCGACTATTTCCCCAATATCCCATTTGACTCGACTGGACTTGTTGGGAGGACAGAGAACACCAACCTGCTCATCTGGCTTTTTGTGGGAGTCAAAATGGCGTTTTTGACAACTGTTTTTGCTCAACTCTCAAGGCCAAATTGGGCTGAATTAGGCGTATTCTTAGCCTTCTCTTAATCAACTATGTTTCATGCTGTGCTTTGAACTACCCTGCAAAACATGTTTCTTGAGAACATCTTTGACAACTCTAACAGACCTTTTCGCTGTCCCGTTGGAGGCTGGATGGTATGGGGTAACAAGTGTGTGTTTTACACCATTCCGCTGCATGAACTCTATGAACCGTTCTCAATGAAACTGAGGCCCGTTATCAGAAACAATTTCTTCCGGTAAACCATGGCATGCAAAAATGGATCTCAACTCATCTATGGTACACTCAGTAGTAGTGCATGACCCCATATGCTTAACCTCAATCCATTTGTAATGACTATCTACTAGTACAAGAAAATGAGCATTACCATTTTCACAAAAATCTACATGAACTCTCTGAAAAGGTCTACTCGGCCATGACCAGGGTTGCAGTGGTGTTTTTTGGTGGTTTACTCCTACAATTTTGGCAGACGCGACATTTGCTCATCAGTGACTCAATGTCACTGTCAATACCAGGCCAATACACAAAACATCTGGCAATTGACTTCATGCTTATGCCAGGATGTTCGGCATGAAGTTCATTCAGAATTTTGTTTCTCAAAGACTCTGGTACAACCACTCTGTGACCCCACTTAATGCATCCCTGCTCACATGATAATTCATGGCGTCGATTATGGAAAGGCTTCAGCTCTGAGTTCAGAACTGACTTCAATCCACTATCGATTTCAGTCCAACCATTCAATGTCTGTTCATAGACCCTCTTCAGCACAGTGTCTTTCTATGTTTCTGCTGCAGTTTTTCCTCCACCTGTTGCTTTAGTGCATACAGTACAGGTCTTGGTCGACAATACACAGGTCTCACATCTTGCTTAGACAAATGTGTGCAGAATACCCTGTTATTCCCATGTAACTGTCAGCAAAAATGTTTGCATGTTTGCTTATGATATTTTCAAGACATGATTTGGACAAATCGATGCTGAAAATGTTTTTCCAGTCTAATTCTATTCTATTCAGCCAATCGTTTCCAAGGACGGTTGGTTTATTTCTGTAGCTGGCCACTATGATGGACAGTGTTACTGACTGACCATTATGCTGAACTTTACAGTTGTGTTCAAAAGGGAACTGCAGATGCTGGAATATCGAAGGTACACAAAATTGCTGGGGAAACTCAGCGGGTGCAGCAGCATCTATGGAGCGAAGGAAATAGGCGACGTTTCGGGCCGAAACCCTTCTTCAGACTGATGGGGGGTGGGAGAAAGAAGGAAAAGGGGAGGAGGGGGAGGAGCCCGAGGGCGGGCGGATGGGAGGGTGGGAGGAGACAGCTAGAGGGTTAAGGAAGGGGAGGAGACAGCAAGGGCTAGCAAAATTGGGAGAATTCAATGTTAATGCCATAAGGACGCAAGGTCCCCAGACGGAATATGAGGTGCTGTTCCTCCAATTTCCGCTGTTGCTCACTCTGGCAATGGAGGAGACCCAGGACAGAGAGGTCGGATTGGGAATGGGAGGGGGAGTTGAAGTGCTGAGCCACCGGGAGTTCAGGTAGGTTTTTGCGGACTGAGCGGAGGTGTTCGGCGAAACGATCGCCCAACCTACGCTTGGTCTCCCCGATGTAAATCAGCTGACATCTAGAGCAGCGGATGCAGTAGATGAGGTTGGAGGAGATACAGGTGAACCTTTGTCGCACCTGGAACGACTGCTTGGGTCCTTGAATGGAGTCGAGGGGGGAGGTGAAGGGACAGGTGTTGCATTTCTTGCGGTTGCAACGGAAAGTGCCCGGGGAGGGTGTGGTGCGGGAGGGAAGGGAAGAATTGACGAGGGAGTTGCGGAGGGAGCGGTCTTTGCGGAAGGCAGACATGGGGGGAGATGGGAAGATGTGGCGAGTGGTGGGGTCACGTTGGAGGTGGCGGAAATGGCGGAGGATTATGTGTTGTATTTGGCGGCTAGTGGGGTGAAAGGTGAGGACCAGAGGGACTCTGCCCTTGTTGCGAGTGCGGGGTTGGGGAGAGAGAGCAGTGTTACGGGGTATGGATGAGACCCTGGTGTGAGCCTCATCTATGGTGGCGGAGGGGAATCCCCGTTCCCTGAAGAACGAGGACATTTCCGATGCCCTGGTGTGGAATGTCTCATCCTGGGAACAGATGCGACGTAGGCGGAGGAATTGGGAGTAGGGGATGGAGTCTTTACAGGGGGCAGGGTGGGAAGATGTGTAGTCCAGATAGCCATGTGAGTCAGTGGATTTGTAATGTATGTTGGTCAGGAGTCTGTCCCCTGCGATGGAGATGGTGAGGTCAAGGAATGGTAGGGAAGTGTCGGAAATCGTCCAGGTGTATTGGATCCCAGTTCGGACCCCAACCGGACCATCGGTACCGACTGGCTATCCACCGGCATACCCAGCAATTCTCCAACCGGGCACTGAGATCCACCCTGGTCGCGATGCGCCGGCACCAACAGGACCTCACATCGACACTCCCTGTACTTCAGGCCTCACTAACCCAGACCTGCAACGGCCCCCAGCTGTATTTCATCCGCCGGAAGATCCACCTCTTTAATAAAAAATTCCTGGCCTACCTTAATTCCACTAAGGACCTTAAATTATCCCGACTCCAGGCCGCTCCCGACGCCTACACTCCGCGACTCGACCGCCCGCAGACTCCGGCCCCCAACTCTGGCCCGCATCGCCTGCCCGAGTCCCGCGCCGCCATCTTGGCCACTAGGAGCGACTTCCATACTCACCGGGACGCCGCCTTCACCGACCTCCACATCGATGCCGCCGCCGACCCTCACCTGCCTACTGATGACGCCCAGCCTCGCAGCTTCTACGGTAACTCGGACTTTCTCCCCCTCGCCGATTCCTCCGACATCGCCGCCGGACCCGACACACCCGACCCACCCGACATCGGCGCCGAACCGAGGCTCTCTCAACATGGCCGCCGCAACGCACCCGATTCGTCTCGCTGCCGACCCGCCGACCTTCCGCCCACCGGGACCACCCACGCATCGCCCGCAGACCCCGACTCAACCACCACTTGACTCCGACCATCGGGTCCGGTGACCCGCGCCACTCGACTCCGACCATCGGGTCCGTTGACCCGCACCACTGGACTCCGACCATCGGGTCCGGTGACCCGCGCCACTCCACCCCCCTCCAGCAACCCACAGCCGTCGCCTTACCTGGAGCCTGGACTCTGCACTGGGCCTGCAGCCTCCACGCTGCTTACTCCCACTCTCCTGGACTTAACTCCACCGGGTCCTAGCGCCCGTCTGCCCAGCCTTGCTAACCTCAGTGGCTGCTCCACTGACCCTCCCCCATCCCCCCCAACCATGTCACCCCCGCTCTTCCCCACCCACATTACAGCCCTCTCTCCCCCCCACACCCTGACCACCCACCACTCCTCCAACACCCACAACCTCCCCCCCACACTTCGCCCCGTCCCCAGTCTACCCACCTGCCTTCCTCTGGCCCCAACTCCCAGCCCTGCCGGGTGTTCACCATCCCCCCCGACCTCCCCCTCTCCACCACCCAACGGTCTGTCCTCAGCAGAGGTCTTACCTTTGTCCCCCTCCGTCCCCATCTCAATGAATTCCGCGCCCACCACGACTTGGAGCGCTTCTACCGTCGTCTCCGCCTCACAGCGCACTTCCATGGGATGGAGTCCTCGCCCCCCAATGATGACCCCTTTTCCCGTCTCCAACGCACCCCCTCCTCGTGGAACCCCCCTCATAAAGTCCCGGCTCTGGAACTCTTTATCCAGAACTTCCGCCGCGACGTCAACCGCCTCAACTTCTCCACTCCCCTGTCTCACTCTAATCTTTCCCCATCTGAACGCACTGCCATTGAATCACTCCGCAAAAACCCAGATTGGGTCATCAAACCAGCCGACAAGGGAGGTGCCGTGGTAGTCTGGCGCGTCGATCTCTATAAAGCTGAGGCCACGCGCCAACTCTCGGACACCTCCTCCTACTTACCCTTGGACCATGACCCCACTGACGAGCACCAGGCCACCATTTCTAGCACCATCACCGACCACATCAATTCCCACGCCCTGCCCGACCAAGCTTCCAACCTCATCGTTCCCCAGCCCCGCACGGCCCGTTTTTACCTTCTCCCCAAAATCCACAAATGTGGATTCTCCCGGTTCTCCCGGCAGACCCATTGTCTCTGCGTGTTCGTGCCCCACCGAACTCATCTCCACATACCTTGACTCCATCCTATCCCCCTTGGTCAAATCCCTCCCCACCTATGTTCTAGACACCTCAGACACTCTCCGCCGCCTCCACGCATTCCACTCTCTGGGCCCTCACCCCCTCATCTTCACCATGGATGTCCGGTCACTCTACACCTCCATCCCCCACCAGGATGGCCTCGGAGCCCTCCGGTTCTTCCTCGACCAGAGGAGAAACCTATACCCAGCCACTGACACTCTCCTCCGCTTAGCGGAGTTGGTCCTCACCCTCAACAACTTCACATTTGACTCCTCCCATTTCCTCCAAACACACGGCGTAGCTATGGGCACACGCATGGGCCCCAGCTACGCCTGCCTCTTTGTCGGGTACATGAACAATCCTTGTTCGAGATGTACCAGGGCCCCATCCCCGACCTCTACCTCCGTTACATTGATGACTGCTTTGGGGCCACCTCCTGCACTTACACACAACTGACTGACTTCATCCACTTCACCACCAACTTCCATCCGGCACTCCAATACACCTGGACGATTTCCGACACTTCCCTACCATTCCTTGACCTCACCATCTCCATCGCAGGGGACAGACTCCTGACCGACATACATTACAAACCCACTGACTCACATGACTATATGGACTACACGTCTTCCCACCCTGCCCCCTGTAAAGACTCCATCCCCTACTCCCAATTCCTCCGCCTACGTCGCATCTGTTCCCAGGATGAGACATTCCACACCAGGGCATCGGAAATGTCCTCGTTCTTCAGGGAACGGGGATTCCCCTCCGCCACCATAGATGAGGCTCACACCAGGGTCTCATCCATACCCCGTAACACTGCTCTCTCTCCCCATCCCCGCACTCGCAACAAGGGCAGAGTCCCTCTGGTCCTCACCTTTCACCCCACTAGCCGCCAAATACAATACATAATCCTCCGCCATTTCCGCCACCTCCAACGTGACCCCACCACTCGCCACATCTTCCCATCTCCCCCCATGTCTGCCTTCCGCAAAGACCGCTCCCTCCGCAACTCCCTCGTCAATTCTTCCCTTCCCTCCCGCACCACCCCCTCCCCGGGCACTTTCCGTTGCAACCGCAAGAAATGCAACACCTGTCCCTTCACCTCCCCCCTCGACTCCATTCAAGGACCCAAGCAGTCGTTCCAGGTGCGACAAAGGTTCACCTGTATCTCCTCCAACCTCATCTACTGCATCCGCTGCTCTAGATGTCAGCTGATTTACATCGGGGAGACCAAGCGTAGGTTGGGCGATCGTTTCGCCGAACACCTCCGCTCAGTCCGCAAAAACCTACCTGAACTCCCGGTGGCTCAGCACTTCAACTCCCCCTCCCATTCCCAATCCGACCTCTCTGTCCTGGGTCTCCTCCATTGCCAGAGTGAGCAACAGCGGAAATTGAAGGAACAGCACCTCATATTCCGTCTGGGGACCTTGCGTCCTTATGGCATTAACATTGAATTCTCCCAATTTTGCTAGCCCTTGCTGTCTCCTCCCCTTCCTTAACCCTCTAGCTGTCTCCTCCCACCCTCCCATCCGACTGCCCTCGGGCTCCTCCCCCTACTCCCCTTTTCCTTCTTTCTCCCACCCTCCATCAGTCTGAAGAAGGGTTTCGGCCCGAAACGTCGCCTATTTCCTTCGCTCCATAGATGCTGCTGCACCCACTGAGTTTCCCCAGCAATTTTGTGTACCATGCTGAACTTTACAGTTCATTTGGCCACATGTCTCCAAAACTTCAACCGAGTAGGTTATCAGCTTGACCTTATTCTCAAACAATGGTATCTGTGGGAACTTTTCATACAGGTCTTTGCTCATGACCAAACAATCTGCTGCTGTGTCAATACACATATCAATTAACTGTTCATTTATCAATAGTTTAGTTTGAAAGTCCTTGCCTTGGCTGGTTGTAGACTTATCGATGTTGGTTGCATAAATAGGACATGTCCAAGTTCATGTCCATCTGGGTTCACCTCCAAATTGTGAACTCCTCTCTAGTGTTGTCGCTTGTTTCCTGCAAATTGTTGGTTTCCTGTTTTTAGCTTGGCCCGACATGTTGAGGCGATATGGCCTTTCTTCTGGCAGTTATAGCACTTGGCCATTTTGAACTGACAAAAATGGGATGAGTGATTACGGTTGCAACGATAACAACTGGCTGAACTCGGCTCCCCGCCATACTTTGGTTTTGGTTTATAGCCTCTTGGTTTGGCCATAGGCACTGCCTTGTGACTGTAAACGGCCACTGCTGTCCATGGTGGATGAAACTCGTGAGCATTCTTTGATGCCATCTCCATTGTGGTAGCAATCTTGCATGCTTTCTCGAATGTAAGATCTGGAGTGTTCATGGGTTTGGACTGAATTTGTTCATCCACTAGATCACAAACAAATCTGTCATGTAGTGCGCGTCTGAGAAAAGTTCCAAAGTTACAGTGCAAAGTTAAGTTTTTCAAGGCAACAATGTACTCATTAATTGTCTCATACTGCTTCTGGTTTCTAGTGCCAAATTTATAGCTTTCAGAAATTTCCAGAGGCTTTGGGTTGAAGTGCTCCCCAAACTTATTCATAATGTCAGTGAATGGCACGTCTTTTGCCTTTATGGGCGCAAGGAGATTCACGAGTGTGCCGTGCAGTTCAGGACCAATCTCCGTGAGCTGAATCGCTTTCATGCATTTGCAAACTGCCTTATTTGTTTCAGTCACTAACTCTCCTTCATGACTAATCTCCATTTTGTTGTTTGCCGTGAAAAACATGTTTGCTCTTTCCATATAGGAGCTGAACGGCTCTCTGCTCTTGCCAAAAGTGCAAATGTTTCCGATGTAGCCCGTGGACATTGCCATCATGTCGTTCTAATTTTTAAATAATAAATCTATTCACAAACCCTGAATTCCTGTCTGCTCTGGTGTAACAATTCACCTAAAACTGAGCTGTACAAAGGCTATTCAGCTTGAGGAATTCGACAAAAAAAAACCTCAGTCTAAAATGTTATACAATCCCAAGGACGACATCTTGCCATGTAGACACAACATAGAGATAGCCTGACAAACTCTTGCCCTGCAGAGTTACTCCAGCACTTTGCAATTTTCCAGTACAATTTATGCTTGCTTCTTCGAAGCAATTTCAGTGTCAGATGTTCACTGACAGATATCATTTCTGCATTGCAGGGAGAATTGGCCCAAATTGTTCCAGGATTGACCATAGTTGGCCTCCCCCATGACAACTGTATTTCCTTTGTGGTCAAAATTTATTGGCCTCTATTGCCCCCCCAAAACCTCCATTAATACAAAACTACCCGCTTCCAATGAGTATTCATCTCTCTGCCCTGACCTGCCTTGTTGATTCACCAATACTCAATCCCAACCCTGATATCTGACCCATTATCAAAGCCAGCACTGACACAACAAACCCTTCCCAAAGTTCAACCCTCTGATTACCACGCCAACTGTTGGCTCTAACTGGACCTGATTGCCAGCCCTTATCCTCTCCAAACGCTGGACCCAGCCTAAGTCTGAGTCAGCACATGAATAATGCAGCCTCTAAACCAGGACATGCTCAGAAATAACTACACTGTCTATGAGCCCTTGTAAGCCTGAGTTAATTGCCTGTTCCACTTGGATGACATTTTAGGCGACAGCCTGAAAAGAGGTTGTCTCCCTACCGCCCCAGGATTTTGGAATGTTCAAAATCCTCGCAGGACATCTGCGTGTCTTATCTTGTCATGCACCCTTTCGCACGATGAAGTATGGGTGACGCATGGTCTCGCATGGTGAAGCATGTCTTTGCCTACGTTAATTTATTTTGCATCATCGTGCATCACCATGCGTCACCATGCGTCACTATGCGAAAACGATGCATCATGATGCGCCGCGATGTTGCCCCAGATAACGCAACCTGTCGTGTCTTGCCGTATCGTGTCACGGGTGGACGTACATTGACGCCGCTTGATGGCAGTGACGTCACAGGTGCTGTTCTATGCTGTCGTATGCTTTTGCATGCCGTCCTATGGTGACGCATGGTAATGCGTGCCTGTCCTATGTTGACGCATGGTGACGCTTGGAAATTGGTGAGGCATGGTGACGCGGAGTGTCGTACCTTGACATGGCTGTGACGCGGCTGTGTCGTACTACTTGACGGTTTTTAGGCGACATCGGGCGTCAGTCACTGACGCCCGTCGTCTCCCATAAAATCGCAAAGTGGGACAGGCCCTTTAAACAGCTATTTGTCTTCTGCAGCAAGATAGGTCACTATTTAACGCTCTTCTGCATACTTCTTGAAATGACATCTTTTTTTTTCCTTTGTCTAGGAATAACACTGTTTGGTTGGTGGTTATCTATAAGCACCTTGGTTGGATTACAGTTTGAACTAATAGGAAGAAGATAGAAATAGAAATATGTCATTCAATCAAATCATGGCATTTCTGTACCCGACTTATAGTTATATCATTTAATTCTTAATTTAAAAAAAAAAAGGTTATTTTGCAAAGAAGCCTGACCATACTTGCAGCTGAAAAGGAAATCATTAATTGCTAAAACTCATGCAAAATTAGGTAATCTTTGGTGTCTAAAGTTCCTATTTGGAGTAAAATTTATTATCTCCAAAAAACAAACAAACTGCTGGAGGAGCTCAATGCTGGATCAGGCAGCATCTGTGGAGGGAATGGGCAGATTACATTTCTGGTCAGGACTCTTCAGATCCAAAATGTCATCTGTCCATTCATTCCAAATATGTTGCCTGATGTGCTGAGTTCCTTCAGCACTTTGTGTTATGCTTAAGAGTTGAGCATCTGCAGTCTCTCCTGCCTTCATTACCTCTACACTAGAAATAAATAATATGCCGGAAGCACACAGCAAGTCTGCAGCATCTGTGAAAAAAAAACTGCCTGAAGGTGGAAACCAACTGCTTCTGATGAAGAGTTTTCAAACTGAAATTTCTCAAAAGAAATTCAATTTTGGGAAAGCTTTCATTTAAAGAGACAATTATATTTACTGAATGCAGAATAACATTGTTCTGAGCTATTAAAACAAGCCGGATAAATGTTCATGCGGTAACTTTGGTATAAGTATTTACACCTTTTGCAAATGCATTATAGTTATTCCAAAGATACACAAAAAGCTGGAGTCTCTGGAGAGAAGGAATGGGTGACATATCGGGTTGAGACCCTTCTTCTTCTGAGGAAGAGTCTCAAAACGAAACGTCACCCATTCCTTCTATCCAGAGATTCTGCCTGTCCCGCTGAGTTACTCCAGCTTTTTGTGTCTTTCTTCAGTTTAAACCAGCATCTGCAGTTCCCTCCTACATACTTAGTTATTCATTTACTTGAAATGTCTCACTAGTTAGGTTTTTTTGTCATAATGTTTTTCTTAAAATTCTTGAATTCTATGTTATTTTATTGGCTAATTAATTGCAGTCTTTCTACTTCTGCAATTTAATTTTAAGATCATGGACATTAAATTCTGTTTTGCAGATTGAATTGAAGTGTCACCTTGGTGGCAGCAGGAGCAGCTGATAACTACTTGCTAAATTTACCACCAGCTTGTCACCATCTGTCTTTCTTAGATTGATAGTAGAATATTATATGTTATTTTCTATTGCCCAATTAACACCATTGATACTGCTGGATTTTGGCAGTACATTATATAAGTGTATACTAACTTAATGATTCTAATGCAGATAAAAAATAAATGTAAAAACATTTTCAAATCACTTTTTCAGTAAAATGCACATATAATCTCATTGAATCGTTAATAACTTACTAAAAGTCTTTAACTCGTGTATTAAAAACATCACCCATGTTAATATGGTAATACATTTCATAAAAAGGAGGAAGCATTAATGATCAATTAAATTCTTGTCTAAATCTGAGCACAAATGGCAATCAGACATTTGAAATGAAATAAAATTAATAGTGAAATAATCTATCTTTCTATCTATCCAATGATTATCTAATTGACTATCTATCTTATTCTCAATGTGAGTGTCTATTTAGCTTTCATTTTATCTGTTATTTAATTCACAATAGCTATCTATGTACTGAATCTACCTACCTATTCTCTCTCTCTCTTTCTCTCTTTTTTTCTTTTTTTCTTTTCCAAAAACTTTATTCAACACAATCGCGTCAAAACACAATCAGAAGTTACAATGTATCAAATAATCATTATACTACTATATTGCATTCATTATTTACAATATTCTCAACCCCACGAGATGACCAGCGCCCACGGAAGGCATCCAGAGTCCCCGTGGACACCGCGTGTTCTCTCTCCAGGGACACGCGTGCACGGTCGTCGGCCCGAAAGAGGTGCAGGCAGCTAACTCTAGCATGACCATCGACTGCCCGCTGCCTGGACCCACGAATGTCCCTCTCCCTCTCCCTCTCCCTCTCCCTCTCCCTCTCCCTCTCCCTCTCCCTCTCCCTCTCCCTCTCCCTCTCCCTCTCCCTCTCCCTCTCCCTCTCCCTCTCCCTCTCCCTCTCCCTCTCCCTCGGAACTAATATCCTCAGATTTCAAGCAGTAGACAATAGGTGCAGGAGCAGGACATTTGGCCCTTTGAGTCAGCACCGCCATTTAATGTGATCATGGCTGATCATCCACAATCAGTACCCCGTTCCTGCCTTCTCCCTATATCCCCTGACTCTGCTATTTTTAAGAGCCCTATCTAGCTCTCTCTTGAAAGCATCCAGAGAACCTGCCTCCATCGCCTTCTGAGGCAGAGAATTCCACAGACTCACCACTCTCTGTGAGAAAAAGTGTTTTCTCGTCTCCGTTCTAAATGGCTTACTCCTTATTCTTAAACTGTTGCCACTGGTTCTGGAGCAATCTCTTTTCTTTTTTTATTCTCAGTTGTTTTTCAAACAAGCTTTACTGTCAGAAAAAAAACTACATGGAGGAACAGTAAAACCAACATAAGCTATTTATAATTTTAGGAGTTAACAGTATCTGTCCCCTAATAGCTGACTATTGAAAGCCAGACTCCTCATCCTATAAGATGATGTATTCTAGAAAGGCGCTATATAAATCCCATCCATTATTATTATTATTATCTCCCTCTTTACTAACTCAGTTAAAAAAAAGTGATGGATATTGCTAAATATCCTAAACAGCTCAGAATATAATAAGTAATCTTAGTGGTTAACTTAAAATAAGAAACTGAGATTTGGGGTGGCTCAGTGGAGAGTTGCTGTCTTTCAGCACCAGAGATCTGGGTTTGATCCTGACTATGGGTGCTGTCTGTACAGAGTTAGTATGTTCTCCCTTTGACCGCATGGGTTTTCTCCGGGTTCACACGTTTCTTCCCCCACTCCAAAACCCTCCACATTTGTAGGTTAATTGACCAATAAAAATTGTAAATTGTCCCTAGTGTGTAGGGTTGTGTTAGTGTATGGGGTGATCGCTGTTCGGCTCGTGCACTATCTATAAAGTCTAAAATCTAAAGATGTTTTTCCCTGAAGCAGGAAAACAAACAGAAAAGTCTCAAAATATCATTGTTTCAAACTAAAATAACGTGATCACTTCAAAGCATATTCTAATATCATACTTTCTGTGCTAAATTATAATTAAGGTCTTGGAGCCTCTACTTCCACCTTAATAACACCTGGATTTTATGGCCTTTAGGGAACACTCATTCACATTACGAGAATGATATGTAATCCTCTGCACAGTACAATGTATCTGTTCTTAGGCACTGTAAGACACCACGAGAAATTACCGAATATAGGAATTTCCTCTCCATTTCACATTGTAATGTGAATTTAACATATCACATTTCTTGGTTACACTTTTATTGTTTTTCAAAGAATGGGTAATATTTATAAAGACAGATGATTGGTTGAATTTTCAGTCCCGTAAAACTGCAACATTTGTTTCAATGCAGTAATTTCTACGATCAGATAAAAAATAATTCCATTTATCATGGTTTGAGTTTAGTTTATTGTCACGTGTACCGAAATACAGTGAAAAGCCTTTTTTGCATACTAACCAGTCAGTGGAAAGACAATACATGATTACAATCGTGCCATCCACAGTGTACAGATACATGATAAAGGGAATAATGTGTATAATGTTTAATGCAAGATAAAGCCAGTAAAGTCCGATCAAAGATAGTGCGAGGGTCTCCAATGAGGTAGATAGTAGTTCAGGACTGCTCTCTAGTTGTTGGAGTTAGAACAGTGCAGCATGAGAACAGGCCCTTCGGCCTACAATGTCTGTGCCGAACATGATGCCAAGACCATCAATTTCAAGAAGGGATTTCTTAATCTTTTGAGATGTCCAACCTCAACAACTGAAATTTACACATCGCAATTATCTTTTTAATAAGAGCTGTCATACTCCGGATTTATACCTAAACACTTGCTGTGGAGATTACCAGATAACAATGAGGGGTAGTAATACTAGTCTGATTCTTCATGCTCTAATCTATCTGTATAGATTTACACTGAGTCAGTTATGCTGCAGTTTAACTACATTAGCTGAGATCAATTAATAGCATACTGATAAAGATAAATTCTTTCTCATTAAAATTGGGAAGAAGTGGAAGTTCCGAAAAGCTGGCAGACGTAGAATTAAAGGGCAGATTTTTTGATGAGCAATTGAAATATATTTGTCAGGAGATCGAAGAACAAACATCCCCATCATTGTTCTTGAAAAAGTATAAACCATTATAGAATTAAGTAAAGCAAAAACAACTGGAGATACTAAATAGGTCAAGCAATGTCCATGGATAGAGAAACAGGGTTCATTCTACAGTTCAATGTTTTTTTAAATCTGAAATGCTTTCAATTAATAGAATTGAAGACTTGGTATTTACAGATGTGAAATTGGCTTGATTTTACCCATCTTTTGGCCACTTTATAATTTGGAGTCCAAAATTTAGTTTGGACATATACGTACATATATTTCTAACATTGACAATGTTAACATAACACCCAAGGTTCAATTTCATAGCTGAAAGCTTCACCTGAAAGCTTCTCTTCAGCTCAAACTAATTAAGCTGCAGGATGTTTAGGTTAGTTTAGAGATACAGCACTGAAATAGACACTTTAGCCCAATGAGTCCGCACCGACCACCTGATCCCCGCACATCTATACTATTACTAAAGGTCTCATCTTGACCACTTCCTGTCTACATTTTAAATACATTTTAGAAGAAAACGCTACCTCATATCGCAATTATTTTTTCGCCATCTTACTCACTGTCCTCCTCTCCTCCAACCGCCCCAAGGTGTTTTCCGATCGGTGAAATTATAAAAAAATTATGAATGTTTAAAAAATTGTGAGATCAGCAGATTGGTCTTCTCGCCTGTCAGTCACCATGATGAAGGTAACGCCCCTTCCGTGGGGGCCAGGAGAATAAAGCCCCGGAGGCCGGACGTGAGTCAGTCACCCCGGAAGACCATGAGTGAGAGTCCAGAACTGTGAGTCTACGCCGTGAGTGAACTGAACTGTGAGTATGTACTGTGCATGAATTGATAGGTTGGTCTGTACTGTGCTGCTTGAACTGAATTGAAGGGTTTGTCTGCACTGTGTTGCTTAAACTGAATTGAAGGGTTGGTCTGCACTGTGCTGCTTGATCTGAATTGAAGGTTGGTCTGCACTGTGCTGCTTGAACTGAATTGAAGGGTTGGTCTGAACTGTGCTGCTTGAACAGAAATGAAGAGTTCATCTGCACTGTGCTGCTTGAACTGAATGTCGTACTCATTCCGGAAGTCTCGCTCACTGCGGAAGTCGTGATCAGGGGAAAGGCTGCGCTCAATTGCGTGAGTAGTTTCAAGAGAGTTTTACTGTCATATATATGTTGTGCGTGAGAGAGTGTGATGGATGGTGTGAGTGTGTGTGTCTGAGAGTTGATGTGTGTGTGAGATGGTGGGTGTGTGTGTGAGATGGTGGGTGTGTGTGTGAGATGGAGGGTGTGTGTGTGAGATGGAGGTTGTGTATGTGAGTGTGTGTGTGTGTGTGCGTGTGCGTGTGTGTGTGTGTGTGTGTGTGTGTGTGTGTGTGAGAGAGATGGAGTGTGTGTGTCAGTGTGGGTGTGAGATGGAGTGTGTGTTTGTGTGTGTGTGTGTTGGAGGGTGTGTGTGTGATGGAGTGTGTGTGTGTGTGTGTGAGCCCACAGGCCATGAGTGAATCAACTGCCAGCCCACCAGCTGTGACTGAGTAAACGGCCAGCCCACCAGCCGTGAGTCAACTGCCAGCCCACCAGCTGTGAGTGAGTCAGCTGCCAGCCTACCAGCCGTGAGTGAGTCGGCTGCCAGCCCACCATCCATGAGTGAGTCGGCTGCCAGCCCACCAGCCATGGGTGACTTAGCTGCCAGCCCACCAGCCGTGAGTGTCTGAGCTGCCAGCCCACCAGGCCTGAGTGACTGAGCTGCCAGCCCACCAGGCCTGAGTGACTGAACTGCCAGCCCACCAGGCCTGAGCTGCCAGCCCACCAGGCCTGTGACTGAGCTGCCAGCCCACCAGGCCTGTGACTGAGCTGCCAGCCCACCAGGTCTGAGCTGCCAACCCACCAGGCCTGAGTGACTGAGTTGCCAGCCCACCAGCCCTGAGTGACTGAGCTGCCAGCCCACCAGCCCTGAGTGCTGAGCTACCAGCCCACCAGGCCTGAGTGACTGAGCTGCCAGCCCACCAGGCATGAGTGACTGAGCTGCCTGCCCACCAGCCCTGAGCTGCCAGCCCACCAGGCCTAAGTGACTGAGCTGCCAGCCCACAGTGACTGAGCTGCCAGCCCACCAGGCCTGAGTGACTGAGCTGCTAGCCCACCAGGCCTGAGTGACTGAGCTGCCAGCCCAAGAATCCATTCGGCCCACAATGCCCATACTAGCCCTCTGGAAACCAGTCACATTGGCCCACAACACCCATACTAGCACTCCGGAAAGCCCCCCCTCCCCACTGGCCACCAATATTGGAATTGGCGGAGAGGTGGAATATTGCGTTGGGGGACCAGCCCTCCCGTATGAACATGGGCCCCAACAGGTCCTTTTTAGTCTAGTTGACTCTATCCTACACACACAAGGGACAATTTACATTTATACCAAGCCAATTAACCTACAAACATGTATGTATTTGGAGTGTGGGAGGAAACCGGAGCACCATAAAGAAAATCCACGCAGGCAACGGGAGAATGTACAAACTCCATACAGACAGCACCCATGGTCAGGATAGAACTCGTGTCTCTGGCACTGTAAGGCAGCAACTCTACCTCTGTGCCACCGTGCCACCACAGATGTATCTGCTTAAGATCCATTACTTAAAGGGATTGATTACTAACTTCAAAATATAATTTTGGAAGTTCCATTCTTATTTTGAGTTTCAAAAGTCAGAAAAGACTTACCTTTTGCTGCGTTTGGGGTTTTGTACATGGTTGTACATGCCTTCATCTTGTCATAAAGTATTTGCAGAGAACATTAGAAACTGGGAAAGCTGCTGGCAAAGGAAGAATGAAGAGGGGAAGAAGGACCTCACCAGAGCTGCCTAAAAATCAAAGTGCAGGAGCAACTCAGCAGGTCAGGCAGCATCTGTGGAGATGCCTGACATATTGAGTTCCCTCACATTATTTTTGTCCAAGATTCCAGCATCTGCATTCTCTTGGGTCACCATAGTTGCCGAGGTTGGAAAATGCGCAATTTTGCAAAGGACAATGTGGGAAGTACCTGAGCATCTCAAACGAACTGACATCTAACTATTACTTCAGCCATTGTTCCATCTAAATAGCTGATTTCTTCAGTCTGGAGCAGAATCTTGACCCATGTTCTCCAGAGAAACTGCCTGATCCGTTGAGTGACTCCAGCACTTTGTGTCCTTTTATTGTAAACCAACATCTGCAATTCCTTGTTTCACCATCATGAATATGACCATGCCTCTGGAGTTTTACGCATCTACTTTCTTCAAAGCTGATACTGAAAATATGTGTAATGTCTTGCCATTTACTTTGGACTATTATATAAAAGAGGCTGTGCACTTCTTGAAACTCTGTTCCACTCAATTTGTTCTTGATATTTGTTGTTAATTTCTCCTGCAAGAAAGAAAAGAAGTGAATGAGTATCATGTGTAATGAAGTGATGAGGTTGTCATGGTTCCATCAGTGGCATTGTATTCAATCATTGATTTGTAAGTGTGTATGGGTGTGCATGCCTAGGTTGATGGAGTTTGTGAGTGTATGAGGGTAGGAGTGTAATGCAAGGGACAATGTATGAAACCAACAGGTCCGTTGGCAGGTTATGACATTTGAAGTCATATTCATTAACTTGGCCATTTGTTGAACCATAACATTTCTTGCAGCAAGGCGCCTCGATCAACAAGGCTGGATTTTTGGCACTGAGATGCTAACTCCAACTGTTTTTTCACAATGTAGATCCACTCAGTCTACTGCACATATAACAATGCTCTTCCCTTTTCTACTTCCGTGAATCTCTGTATTCACCATTGGAAAATCTTTGCATTGGCTCTCGTCAACCTTCAACAATTCTCTAATCTTTCCCAGGTCACAGAGGACTGCCAATACCTGTTTAAACAACTATGCAGCTCCCCTTTAAGGGACATTGTACAACGCTACCTTTCAGTGTTGTACATTAGCTTCAAGGAGTGTTTGGCAAGATCAATTTTCGATTCTTTAATGATGTGTGCAGCTAATCAACAGCATGAATTGTGCTGGCTGCTGGATACAAGAATCATATAAGTATGCAAGCAACATGAAGACGTTGCACTGAATGCATTAATTTCCAATTATTGCACCCATTTTAAAGGATCTTGAGAATTAGAGATGTAAGAAAGGGAATCACAATTCATACCAAATTAACAGAGTGCCTCATGCAAAGCTGTGACTTTTGGTATGATTGTGTAGTATGCCAATTTTACATGCATCACCGCTTTCATTCTTATTTGTTTTTAATGTATATACAACATATATTCCTGCTCTGTATTCGGATTAATTGTTCACACGGAGCTACTTTCATGATGAAAAATAATTCCCATTCAGTTGATACAATGTAATAATTATTACGAATATTCATTGAATTTCAGGATTTGCATTATAAGCATAATTGCAGCAATTATTAATGCCTCATAAATGCTCCACGCACCTCATCACACAAATGATTGACTCAGAAAGTTAACGAACAATTTTGCAAGCGCCACATGACTAAGCCTACTCGGCTTGTTTGTCGTCTGCAATTTACTTTATATTTCAGATTCCATATGTTTCATGGAAGAAATATTCATTGTGAGTGTCATCGTTAGTCAGCTTTTCAAAGTGTCTGATGTGTTCAACTACTGTTTATATACGGAAAAGCCGTATTACTAATAAAATTATTTTAAAGTTCGACAGTGATCTTTGTTTATGCTAGTGATATTTGTATTTTAAAATAATTTATTTCTACTTTATTCAAAAGAAAATTAGATTATTAAAAAAACAGATTAATTGATCTTTGTTTAAATTTACATTTCTTCCAGAATAGGAACAGCCTGTGGCAAATGACATAAATATGTCATTTATGAGCTAGATAATTTCATCAACTTAAATGTAAAGAAGGGTTTGGTGATAGGAATATAATGTACATCATGTACTGGTAGAAAACAATTGGACTAAACTGGCTTACTCTGTGCTGTCAATTCTGTGTTAATCAATATAATTATATGTAATATTTTTTTCTGTTTACTCATTTACCTGTCGTCAGAACAGGACACCATCATTTACTGAAAACCTGCAACACAGGAGTAACATGATTAAGAATCAGCAGGATTTTTAATACATATTTCGACCCAGTCCTGCAAGGTATAGCAAATCGGGGACACTTGCATCAAAATATTCACTGGTTCCTTGGCTCAAATAGCTGCCACCTTCAGCTCCTTTTAGAAACATAGAAAACATAGAAAATAGGTGCAGGAGGAGCCCATTCAGCCCTTCGAGCCAGCACCGCCATTCATTGTGATCATGGCTGATCGTCCCCTATCAATAACCCGTGCCTGCCTTCTCCCCATATCCCTTGACTCCACTAGCCCCGAGAGCTCTATCTAACTCTCTCTTAAATCCATCCAGTGATTTGGCCTCCACTGCCCTCTGTGGCAGGGAATTCCACAAATCCACAACTCTCTGGGTGAAAACGTTTTTTCTCACCTCAGTCTTAAATGACCTCCCCTTTATTCTAAGACTGTGGCCCCTAGTTCTGGACTCGCCCAACATTGGGTACATTTTTCCTGCATCTAGCTTGTCCAGTCCTATTATAATTTTATATGTTTCTATAAGATCCCCCTCATCCTTCTAAACTCCAGTGAATACAAGCCTAGTCTTTTCAATCTTTCCTCATATGACAGTCCCGCCATCCCAGGGACCAATCTCGTGAACCTACCTACGCTCAATCACAAGGATGTCCTTCCTCAAATTAGGAGACCAAAACTGTACACAATCCTCCAGATGTGGTCTCACCAGAGCCCTATACAATTGCAGAAGAACCTCTTTACTCCTATACTGAAATCCGCTTGTTATGAAGGCCAACATTCCATTAGCTTTCTTCACTGCCTGCTATACCTGCACGCCAACTTTCAGTGACCGCTGTACAAGGACACCCAGTACCTCCCCCTTACCTAACCTAACCCCATTGAGATAATAATCTGCCCCTTGTTTTTGGCGCCAAAGTGGATAACCTCTCATTTATCTATATTAAACTGCATCTGCCATGCATCTGCCCACTCACTCAACCTGTCCAGTTCACCCTGAAACCTCCTAACATCCTCTTCACAGTTCACACTGCAACCCAGCTTTGTGTCATCCGCAAACTTGCTAGTGTTGCTCCTAATTCCCTCTTCCAAATCATTAATATATTTGGTCAACAGTTGCGGCCACAACACCGAGCCTTGCGGCACTCCACTCGCCACTGCCTGCCATTCTGAAAAGGACCCGTTCACTCCTACTCTTTGCTTCCGGTCTGACAACCAATTTTCTATCCATGTCAACACCCTACCACTCTATCATGTGCTCTAATTTTAGTCACCAGTCTCCCGTGCGGGACCTAAGCAAAGGCTTTCTGAAAGTCTAGATACCCTACATCCACTGACACCCCTTCATCCATTTTACTTGTCACATCCTCAAAAAATTACAGAAGATTAGTCAAGCATGATTTCCCTTTCATAAATCCATGTTGACTTGGAGTAATCCTTTTACTGCTATCCAAATGCCCCATTATTACCTCTTTAATAATTGACTCCAGCATCTTTCCCACCAGGCTAACTGGTCAACAATTCCCCCGTTTTCTCTCTCGCTCCTTTCTTGAAAAGTGGGATAACATTAGCTATCCTCCAATCCACAGGAACTGATCCTGAATCAATTGAACATTGGAAAATGATCACCAATGCGCCCACTATTTCTAGAGCCACCTCGCTAAGGATCCTGGGATGCAGACCATCGGGCTCAGGGGATTTATCATCCTTCAGTCCCATTAGCCTACCCAATACTATTTCTCGCCAAATGAAAATTTATTTCAGTTAATCTACCCCATTATATCCTCTGTCCTCCAGTACATCTGGGAGATTGTTTGTGTCTTCCTTAGTGAAGACAGATCCGAAGTACCTATTCAACTCTTCTGCCATTTCCTTGTTGCCCGTAATAATTTCACCCGTGTCTGCCTTCAAGGGACCCACATTTGACTTTGCTACGCTATTTCCCTTAACATATCTAAAGAAGCTTTTACTGTCCTTCTTTATGTTCCTGGCCAGTTTCCCCTCTTACTTCATCTTTTCATCCCGTATTGCCCACTTTTTCCCCTTCTGTTGTCCTATGAAGGTTTCCCAATCCACTGGCTTCTGGCTACTCTTTGCTGTGTTATACATCTTTTCATTTGGTTTTATTCTATCCCTAACTTCTCTTGTCAGCCATGGTTGCCTCCTACTCCCCTTGGAATCTTTCTTCATTTATGGAATGAAATGATCCTGCGTCTCCTGGATTATGCCCTGAAATTCCTGCCATTGCTGTTCCACCATCATTCCTGCAAGGATCCCTTTCCAGTCTACTTTGGCCAGCTCCCCTCTCATGCCTTTATAGTCCCCTTTGTTCAACTGCATCACTACCACTTCCGATTTAACGTTCTCCTTCTCAAATTGCAGATTAAAACTAATCATATTATGATCACTACCTCCAAGCGGTTCCTTTACCTCAAGTTCTCTTATCATATCTGGTTCATTGGACAACACTAAATCCAGAATTGCCCTTTCTCTTGTCGGCTCCATTACAAGCTGCTCTAAGAATCCATCTCTGAGGCATTCTACACTCTCTTTCTTGGAGTCCTGAACCAACCTGATTTTCCCAGTCTACCTGCATATTGAAATCCCCCATCACCACAGTGGCATTCCTTTGTTGCATGCCAGTTTTACCTCCTGCTGCAACTTACACCCTACATCAGGGCTATTATTTGGGAGTCTGTAGATAACACCAATTAGTGCCTTTTCAATTCCTCAACTCAATCCACAGTGACTCTACCTCATCAGTCCCTATGTCTTCCCTCTCAAGTGACTGAATTTCCTCCCTCACCAGCAGCTACCCCCCCTCTTCTACAATACAATACAATACAATACAATACAATTTATTGTCATTTGAGCCTCAGTGAGGCCCAAACGAAATTCTGTTTCCACAGCCATACAAACAAAGACAACCTCCTAGATATACACACAATTTAAATCACACAAACATCCATCACAATGAACCCACTGTGATGGAAGGCAAAGTCCTCTCTCTCCCCTGTTCTCCATGTCTCTCCCGATGTCCAAGCCCCAGGAGGGCGATGATGTACCACGGCCATTTTAGGCCATGCCGGGCGATTTACGACCCCGCTCCCGGTCTAAATGTCACAAAGTTGGAGCCCCCGGCGGGCGCTGGAATGTCCCACGGCCATGAAGCCGTGCCGGTCGTTCCAACCCCGCGACGCGGGCTGGAGAAGTCGCGTTGCGGGAGCTCCGGGAAGCGGTCTCTCTCTCTCCCCCCGGACCCGCGAGCTCCCGATGTCCCAGTCCACCGGACCTGCGGCTGCGTTGCTGGAGCCTCCGAGCCTCAGGAGTCGAGTCGCAGCAGCGAGTCACCACCGCTCCCCACGCTCCGAGGCCGGCCAGCCCCACGATGGTGAGTAGTCCGCAGCTCCGCAGTCTCCCGAGCCCCCGGGTCGTTCAGGTTGGAGGCCGCTCCACGGTGCTAGGCCCCAACGACAACGGAGACCCGTCAGGGAAAAGGTCGGGTCTCCCGGACAGGGAAGAGATTTTAAACAGTTTCCCCCTTCCCCCCCCCCCGCCCCCCACATATACACATTTAAAACCAGTATCAAAAAAACACCAACACTACATTTAACTAGACAAAAAATAAAAAAAGACAGACAGGCTGTAGGGGCCGCTGCAACGGGTGAGTCGCGCCGCCAACCTTCTGCCCACCTGCCTGTCCTTTCTATAGGATGTATAACCCTGAATATTAAGTCCCCAGGCCTGATCCTCCTGCAGCCACGTCTCAGTAATCCCCACAATGTCATATCTACCAAACTCTAACTGAGCCTCAAGCTCATCTACTTTACTTCTTATACTTCGCGCATTCATATACAATTCTTTTAATTCCTTACGCATCTCACCTTTCACATCGATCCCTATTACACTTGGCCATACTCTCATATCCCTTTGTGAGCTTTCTTCCCATTAATTCTGGGGTCATTAACCATCCTTTTACTCTCTTTCCCTTTAACTCCATCCTAGATTATCCCATTTGACACCCCACCTCCTTATTCAGTTTAAAACCACCCGTTGTGAATTTATGGAATTCCCTGCCACAGGGGGCAGTGGAGGCCAAGTCACTGGATGGATTTAAGAGAGAGTTAGATAGAGCTCCAGGGGCTAGTGGAGTCAAGGGATATGGGGAGAAGGCAGGCACGGGTTATTGATAGAGGACGATCAGCCATGATCACAATGAATGGTGGCGCTGACTTGAAGGGCCGAATGGCCTCCTCCTGCACCTATTTTTTAAGTTTCTATGTATGTTATGTTTATGTATTATATCTGATTTGACTGGATAGCGTGAAAAACAAAGCTTTTCACTGCATCTCAATAAAAATGAAAATAATAAACAAACATAAGATAATTGAAATTTTAAGAGTACAGAATCTTTATGTTCCTGTTCGGTTGAAAGGAAATAGTAAAAATTGGAAAGAGCCATGGTTTTCAAGGGAAATTGGACACTTGGTTCGGAAAAAGAGAGAGATCTACAATAATTATAGGCAGCATGGAGTAAATGAGGTGCTTGAGGAGTATAAAGAAAGTAAAATGAATACTAAGAAAGAAATTAGAAAAGCTAAAAGAAGATATGAGGCTGCTTAGGCAAGTAAGGTGAAAGTAAATCCAAAGGGTTTCTACAGCTATATTAATAGCAAAAGGATAACGAGGGATAAAATTGGTCCATTAGAGAGTCAGAGTGGACAGCTATCTGCAGAGCCAAAAGAGATGGGGGAGATATTGAACAATTTCTTTTCTTCGGTATTCACCAAGGAGAAGGATATTGAATTATGTGAGGTAAGGGAAACAAGTAGAGTAGCTATGAAAACTATGAGATTCAAAGAAACATAGAAACATAGAAACATAGAAATTAGGTGCAGGAGTAGGCCATTCGGCCCTTCGAGCCTGCACCGCCATTCAATATGATCATGGCTGATCATCCAACTCAGTATCCCGTACCTGCCTTCTCTCCATACCCTCTGATCCCCTTAGCCACAAGGGCCACATCTAACTCCCTCTTAAATATAGCCGATGAACTGGCCTCGACTACCCTCTGTGGCAGGGAGTTCCAGAGATTCACCACTCTCTGTGTGAAAAAAGTTCTTCTCATCTCGGTTTTAAAGGATTTCCCCCTTATCCTTAAGCTGTGACCCCTTGTCCTGGACTTCCCCAACATCGAGAGCAATCTTCCTGCATCTAGCCTGTCCAACCCCTTAAGAATGTTGTAAGTTTCTATAAGATCCCCTCTCAATCTCCTAAATTCTAGAGAGTATAAACCAAGTCTATCCAGTCTTTCTTCATAAGACAGTCCTGACATCCCAGGAATCAGTCTGGTGAACCTTCTCTGCACTCCCTCTATGGCAATAATGTCCTTCCTCAGATTTGGAGACCAAAACTGTACGCAATACTCCAGGTGTGGTCTCACCAAGACCCTGTACAACTGCAGTAGAACCTCCCTGCTCCTATACTCAAATCCTTTTGCTATGAAAGCTAACATACCATTCGCTTTCTTCACTGCCTGCTGCACCTGCATGCCCACTTTCAATGACTGGTGTACCATGACACCCAGGTCTTGCTGCATCTCCCCTTTTCCTAGTCGGCCAAAGAAGAGGAAGTACTGACACTTTTGAAAAATATAAAAGTGGATAAGTCTCCAGGTCCGGACAGGATATTCCCTAGGACATTGAGGGAAGTTAGTCTAGAAATAGCAGGGGCTATGAAAGAAATATTTCAAATGGCTTTAGAAATGGGAATAGTGCCGGAGGATTGGCGTACTGCGGATGTTGTTCCATTGTTTAAAAAGTGTTCCAAGAGTAAACCTTGCAATTATAGACCTGTTAGTTTGATGTCAGTGGTGGGCAAATTAATGGAAAGGATATTTAGAGATAATATATATAAGCATCTGGATAAACAGGGTTTGATTAGGAACAGTTAACATGGATTTGTTCCAGGAAGGTCATGTTTGACTAATCTTCTTGAATTTTTTCAAGAGGTTACTCGGGAAGTTGATGAGGGTAAAGAAGTGGATGTTGTATATATGGACTTCAGTAAGGCCTTTGACAAGGTTCCTCATGGAAGGTTGGTTAAGAAGGTTCAATTGTTGGGTATTAATGGTGGAGTAGCAAGATGGATTCAACAGTGGCTGAATGGGAGATGCCAGAGAGTAATGGTGGATGGCTGTTTGTCAGGTTGAAGGCAAGTGACTAGTGGGGTGCCGCAGGGATCTGTGTTGGGTCCACTGTTGTTTGTCATGTACATCAATGATCTGGATGATGGTGTGGTAAATTGGATTAATAAGTATGCAGATGATACTAAGATAGGTGGTGTGGATAATGAAGTAGATTTTCAAAGTCTACAGAGAGATTTAGGCCATTTGGAAGAGTGGGCTGAAAGATGGCAGATGCAGTTTAATGCTGATAAGTGTGAGGTGCTATATCTTGGCAGGACAAATCACAATAGGACGTACATGGTAAATGGTAGCGAATTGAGGAATGCAGTTGAACAGAGGGATCTCGGAATAACTGTGCATAGTTCCCTGAAGGTGGAATTTCATGTAGATAGGGTGGTAAAGAAAGCTTTTGGTGTGCTGGCCTTTATAAATCAGAGCATTGAGTATAGAAGTTGGGATGTAATGTTAAAATTGTACAAGGCATTAGTGAGGCCAATTCTGGAGTATGGTGTACAATTTTGGTCGCCTAATTATAGGAAGGATGTCAAAAAAATAGAGAGAGTACAGAGGAGATTTACTAGAATGTTGCCTGGGTTTCAGCAACTAAGTTAGAGAGAAAGGTTGAACAAGTTAGGTCTTTATTCTTTGGAGCGCAGAAGGTTAAAGGGGGACTTGATAGAGGTCTTTAAAATGATGAGATGGATAGACAGAGTTGACGTGGATAAGCTTTTCCCACTGAGAGTAGGGAAGGTTCAAACAAGAGGACATGACTTGAGAATTAAGGGACAGAAGTTTAGGGGTAACATGAGGGGGATCTTCTTTACTCAGAGAGTGGTAGCTGTGTGGAATGAGCTTCCAGTGGAGGTGGTGGAGGCTGGTTCGATTTTATCATTTAAAAATAAATTGGATAGTTATATGGACGGGAAAGGATTGGAGGGTTATGGTCTGAGTGCAGGTAGTTGGGACTAGGGGAAAATAAGTGTTCGGCACGGACTTGTAGGGTCGAGATGGCCTGTTTCCGTGCTGTAATTGTTATATGGTTATATGGTTATTATATAAGGTTGTTGTGGAAATAAAAGCAGGTGTTGCAGGTGATAACATATCAGTGTGGTTATAATATGTGTGTAATATGTGTATAATATGTATAACAGTGTGGTGGATAACATATCAGAGGAGCCCGAGGTCGTGGTACATATAGGTACCAATGACATAGGTAGAAAAAGGGAAGATGTCCTGAAAGGAGAATTTAGGGAGTTAGAAAGAGAGTTAAGGAAAAGGACCACAAAGTTAACAATCTCAGGATTACTGCCTGTGCCAAGCGACAGTGAGAGTAGGAATGGAGCGAGGTGGAGGATAAATGCGTGGCTGAGGGACTGGTGCTGTGGGCAGGGATTCAAGTCTCTGGATCATTTGAACCTCTTTTGGGGAAGGTGCGATCTGTACAAAAAGGACGGGTTGCACTTGAATCCGAGGGGGACCAATATCCTTGCGGGGAGATTTGCAAAGGCTACTGGGGAGACTTTAAACTAGAACGGTTGGGGGGAGGGACTCAAATAGAGAAAGCTAGTAGACATTGTGTGAGGCAGGAGGCAGAGAAGGGAAGCACTCAGACCCAACGTAGGGGGGAAAGAAGAAAAAGATAATAAACAGAGAATAAGAAGTGGTGGGGTTCTTAAATGTGTGAGCAGAGAGGCAGAGGGGTGTAAAATGAGGGTAGAAGCAATAGGTAGCAAGGTGAAAAGAAAAAGTGGTAGGCAGACAAATCCAGGGCAAAAATCAAAAAGGGCCATTTTTCAACATAATTGTATAAGGGGTAAGAGCATTGTAAAAACAAGCCTGAAGGCTTTTTGTCTCAATGCAAGGAGCATTCGTAATAAGGTGGATGAGTTGAATGTGCAGATAGCTATTAATGACTATGATACAGTTGGGATCACGGAGACATGGCTCCAGGGTGACCAAGGCTGGGAGCTGAACATCCAGGGATATTCAATATTCAGGAGGGATAGACAGAAAGGAAAAGGAGGTGGGGTAGCGTTGCTGGTTAGAGAGGCGATTAACGCAATAGAAAGGAAGGACATTAGCTTGGAGGATGTGGAATCAATATGGGTAGAGCTGCGAAACACTAAGGGGCAGATAACGCTAGTGGGAGTTGTGTACATGCCACCTAACAGTGGTAGTGGAGTTGGGGATGGCATCAAACAGGAAATTAGAAATGCGTGCAACAAAGGTAAACAGTTATAATGGGTGACTTCAATCTACATATAGATTGGGTGAATCAAATTGGCAAGGGTGCTGAAGAAGAGGATTTCCTGGAATGTATGCAGGATAGTTGTACTTCGGCTTGTACTTGCTAGTATTTAGGAGATTGAGGGGGGATCTTATAGAAACTTACAAAATTCTTAAGAGGTTGGACAGGCTAGATGCAGGAAGATTGTTCCCAATGTTGCGGAAGTCCAGGACAAGGGGTCACAGCTTAAGGATAGAGGGGAAATCCTTTAAGACCAAGTTGAGAAAAACATTTTTCACACAGAGAGTGGTGAATCTCTGGAACTCTCTGCCACAGAAGGTAGTTGAGGCCAGTTCATTGGCTATATTTAAGAGGGAGTTAGATGTGGCCCTTGTGGCTAAAGGGATCAGGGGGTATGGAGAGAAGGCAGGTACGGGGTACTGAGTTGGATAATCAACCATGATCATATTGAATGGCGGTGCAGGCTCGAAGGGCCGAATGGCCTACTCCAGCACCTATTTTCTATGTATCTATGTATCTATGTATCTATAGTTTTCTAAACCAACATGTAGAGGGACCAACGAGAGACCAGGCTATTCTAGACTATGTATTGAGTAATGAGGAAGGGTTAGTTAGCAGTCTTGTTGTGCGTGGCCCCTTGGGCAAGAGTGACCATAATATGGTTGAGTTCTTCATTAGGATGGAGCCTACCAAAGCAGCCTACCAGAGGACTGGGAGAAATTCAGAGACCAGCAGAGGAGGACAAAGGGCTTAATTAGGAAAGGGAAAATAGATTATGAAAGAAAACTGGCAGGGAACATAAAAACTGACTGCAAAAGTTTTTATAGATATGTGAAGAGAAAAAGATTAGTTAAAAAAATGTAGGTCCCTTGCAGTCAGAAACAGGTGAATTGATCATGGGTAACAAGGACATGGTAGACCAATTGAATAACTACTTTGGTTCTGTCTTCACTAAGGAAGACTTAATTAATCTGCCGGAAATAGCAGGGGACCGGGGGTCAAATGAGATGGAGGAACTGAGTGAAATCCAGGTTAGCCGGGAAGTGGTGTTACATAAATTGAATGGATTAAAGGCCGATAAATCCCCAGGGCCAGATAGGCTGTATCCCAGAGTACTTAAGGAAGTAGCCCCAGAAATAGTGGATGCATTAGTGATAATTTTTCAAAACTCTTTAGATTCTTGAGTAGTTCCTAAGGATTGGAGGGTAGCTAATGTAACCCCACTTTTTAAAAAGGGAGGGAGCGAGAAAAAGGGGAATTACAGACCAGTTAGTCTAACATCGGTAGTGGGGAAACTGCTAGAGTCAGTTATTAAAGATGGGATAGCAGCACATTTGGAAAGTGGTGAAATCATTGGACAAAGTCAGCATGGATTTATGAAAGGTAAACCATGTCTGACGAATCTTATAGAATGTTTTGAGGACGTAACTAGTAGAGTGGATAAGGGAGAACCAGTGGATGTGTTATATCTGGACTTTCAGAAGGCTTTCGACAAGGTACAACATAAGAGATTAGTATACAAACTTAAAGCACATGGTATTGGGGGTTCAGTATTGATGTGGATAGAGAATTGGTTGGCAGACTGGAAGCAGAGAGTAGGAGTTAACGGGTCCTTTTCAGAATGGCAGGCAGTGACTAGTGAGGTGCCACAAGGCTCAGTGCTGGGACCCCAGCTATTTACAATATATATCAATGATTTGGATGAGGGAATTGAATGCAACATCTCCAAGTTTGCGGATGACACGAAACTGGGGGGCAGTGTTAGCTGTGAGGAAGATGCTAGGAGGCTGCAAGATGACTTGGATAGGCTGGGTGAGTGGGCAAATGCATGGCGGATGCAGTATAATGTGGATAAATGTGAGGCTATCCACTTTGGTGGCAAAAACAGGACAGTAGACTATTACCTGAATGGTAGCCGATTAGGAAAAGGGGAGATGCAACGAGACCTGGATGTCATGGTACACCATTCATTGAAAGTAGGCATGCAGGTGTGGCAAGCAGTGAAGAAAACGAATGGTATGTTAGCATTCATAGCAAAAGGATTTGAGTATAGGAACAGTGAGGTTCTACTGCAGTTGTACATGGTCTTGGTGAGACCACACCTGGAGTATTGCGTACAGTTTTGGTCTCCTAATCTCAGGAAGGACATTCTTGCCATAGAGGTGGTACAGAGAAGGTTCACCAGACTGATTCCTGTGATGTCCGGATTTTCATATGAAGAAAGACTGGAAATAACTCGGCTTGTACTCGCTAGAATTTAGAAGATTGAGGGGGGATCTTATAGAAATTCTTAAGGGGTTGGACAGGCTAGATGCAGGAAGATTGTTCCCGATGTTGGGGAAGTCCAGAACAAGGGGTCACAGTTTAAGAATAAAGTGGAAATCCTTTAGGACTGAGATGAGAAAAACATTTTTTACACAGAGAATGGTGAATCTCTGGAATTCTCTGCCACAGAATGTAGTTGAGGCCAGTTCATTGGCTATATTTAAGAGGGAGTTAGATGTGGCCCTTGTGGCTAAAGGGATCAGGGGGTATGGAGAGAAAGCAGGTACAGGATATTGAGTTGGATGATCAGCCATGATCATATTGAATGGCGGTGCAGGCTCGAAGGGCCGAATGGCCTACTGCTGCACCTATTTTCTATGTTTCTATGTTTCTATGTTAGATTGGCTGGCTAACAGAAAATAGAGTGTGAGCATACATGGACCTTATGGCAAGGTGGAATGACAGGTGTGTCTCAGGGAGTGGTGCCGTAGCCTCAAATTTTAACAATTTATATAAATGACTTGTACTAAATTGCTAAATGTGGTTCCAGATTTGCTCATGACAGTGGAGTGAAAAAGTAAAATGTAAAGAGGAGGGACTAGCTACAGAGAGCATATAGATTGACTGAGTGGGAAAAGACCTGGCAAATGGAGTACAATGTGGGAAATTATCAGGAAAATTGAAAATTGAGTATATTTCTAAATGGCAAGATTTAAAAACATTCTAAGGTGTTCCTTGTGCATGGTTCAAAAATGACTCGTATGAATACATAATCGAGAATTAGGTAAGGTAAATGAATGTAAATATTTATTGCTCATGGAACTGTATACAAGAAGGTTTTTGTAACACTTGGCATTGTCTAGACTACATCTGGAAACCTCTGTACAACATAAATCTTATCTAAGAAAAGATGTAAATTCATTGGAAGCAGATCAAAGAAGATTTACTCAACTGATATCAAGAATATCATTTGCCTTACAACGGATAGACAAATTATACTGGTAACTATTAGAATTTAGGAGAGTGAGAGGAAACTGATTGAAACCTATAAGCTGTCCAATGTTCTTAACATGGAAGGAGAGTGCAGTGGATGTTTTACCTTGTGGGAGAATATAGAAGAATGGGGTCACTGTTTAAAAATCTGCTTAAGACAGAAAGGTGGCAAACATTTTTTTCTCTCAGAGCCTCGAGAGACTTTGTAACTTCTTTCCTCAAAAGATTGTGGAAGCAAAGTATTTGAATATTTTTTAAGGCAGAGATAAACACACAGGCAAAAGGCGATGCAGAATTGAAGTTACAATTTAATTAGCCATGTTATTATTGAATGGCGGAGCCAAGTGACCTACTCCTGCTCCTAATTCACATATCTTTTGTGCTTTTAATATATTTTAGTGCATTTATATATTTTTTTTAAATACTTCATTGTCATCATAATCTCAAGCACAAGACAAAAGCTGCTGACTAATCCTCCACCGCATTCATTCCTTGCCAGTAAAGATGCATGATGAAGAATAGACATAGTTCATATTTATATAATTGAGATGTGAAAAAAAACAATAATCTTGTAAATATGATAAAGCAAAATAAATAATTATTCACTTTGGCTTGAAAAGTTAGATATACGCCATTGTTAAAAATCAGCACAATCCTCTAAATATTCTTATAAATTGTTATTCCTAAATCCCACACTTGGATTCTACTCATTAGCTAAATCACAAAATACTGGAGGAACTCAAAAAGTCTGGCAACATCTGAGGAGAAAATGGATAGATAATGTTTCTGGTCGGGATCCTTCATCTGAAGAAGGGTCAGGACCCGAAACATCACCTGTCAATTTCTTCCCCAGATCTGCCTGACCTGCTGAATTTCTGCAGCACTTTGTCTTTTGCCCTTTTTTGATCAAACTGTGCATCACTATTAAATGCTTTAGAATGTTTTTTTTCTTCAACAAGCTTGTTCCAATATTTCTCTGGTTTGCTAATTAAGAAATATGTGGAGGGATTTTGTTTTGACATCATTCCAGTTATTGTGTTTATCTTAATATTAATATTTAAAACATCTCTGACATTAATTATCACAATTTTAAACTATGTGCAATATCTTTAAATGATCATTTCAGGTGAACCATAGAATATTGTTCGTAAAGGCCTTTTTATTTCTCACTTCAATGGGAACATACATGCACTTTCTAGGACAATGCATATATTATGCCACTGTCACAATGCATAAAACAAGTCTACATTTTATTTCTTAAATCTGCAAGATGTCTCCACCATCTCGACCGATGTCTAGAGTTGCTAACAATCATTGGGAATTCCCAGGATAAGCAAAACCCCATGAAATGAGTGGGTCATGTATTTAAGAATGTGATTCGGCATGATTTAAACTGTGAACAATTGTGGCTTCCATTCAAAATTCTGAGAACTATTGGCTGGGAAGGATTGTACGATGTCAGTGTTCGATAGCAATGACAAGTCATCTTTGCTCTATTTGTTGCCTGTGTGGCACTCAGCATGAATGGTCAATGCAATAATGTAGAGGGGGATGGTAGATCTCTTCTGACATGAGGGCCTATAAATTTGGGTTAAGTTTAGTTTAGTTTAGTTTAGTGTGGCTTAGTTTAGTGTATTTTAATTTAGTTTAGTTTAGTTTAGTTTAGTTTAGTTTAGAGATACAGCGTGAAAACAGGCCCTTCAGCCCACCAAGTTTGCGCTGACCATTGATCCCCGTACACTAGCACTATTCTACACACTAGGGCCAATTTACAATTTTTTCCAGAGTCAATTAACCTACAAACCTGTACATCCTTGGAGTGTGGGAGGAAACCTGAGCACCCTGAGAAAGCCCACGTGGTCACAGGGAGAATGTACAAACTCTGTAGAAATGGAACACGTAGTCAGGATCGAACCCGGGTCTCTGGCGCTGGGAGGCAGCAACTCTTACACTGTGCCACCGTGCTGCTGTTCCGTATTGAATGGACATAATAGATGCTTGATATATGCTATTTAACATAACTGTGGGGTCAAGGAAAGAATGTTCACGTCATGGCCCTGTTTTCACCAATCTTTCCACCACCACGCACAAGAAGCACAAGAAGTGCAAGACAGACACCATTGTGTGCAGTTGCCGGGAAGTGTGTTCAGCTCTGGCTGAACAACCACTAATTTTGTGTGTGGACTCGATAAGAAGAAGACCTAAACTGTACAGCATGCTTGAAACTCATAAACAAATGATCGCCATCATCAATTTTTGAAGGTTTTTCAAAAATGCTGTATCACCATAAAATAAAATGAAGGATGGATTGACAGGAAAACAGTTGCAACAGATCAATTTATCTGGCAAAGTGATCTAAGCTACCTGTTAATGTTCACCAAATACGCTAACACATGGCCTGAGAGCATACACAACCCGCACGATAGATAACTAACATCAGAAAATAAAATGATAGGAGGCTATCTTATACCTCATAAGACCTAGGACTTCACTACAGATTCCCTACTGAAGAATACAAGGCAGGAAAATATGCTCGGCAGATCAGGCTTGGCATGTCCTCCATTCCCAGAGCAAATAAACAAACTAGCTGAGTCAATATCAAAGATGGATGACCAATAGCGATAGAGAAGTCAAGTTACATGAAGTTGTAGAATTCAATATTGAGTCCAGCAGGCCCAAATATGCCATGGTGGAAGAGGTGATGCTCTTCAGGCTCGTATTGGGCCTCGTTGTTGCTATGAAGAAGGTCACAGACTATTAGGTCCATGTGGAAGTAGTAAGAGAATTAAACTGATAGGCAACAGGCCTGCTTGCATGGGTATGGCGGCGTGACACTGTTGCAGCGGCCCCTTCAGCCTGTCTGTCTTTTTTTATTTTTTGTCTAGTTAAATGTAGTTGTTCGTGTATTTTAATAGTGTTTTTAACTGTGTATATGTGGGGGGCGGGGAGGAAATTTTTTAAAATCTCTTCCCTGCACGGGAGACCCGACCTTTTTCCTGTCGGGTCTCCGTTGTCGTTGGGTCCTAGCACCGTGGAGTGGCCTCCTGCCGGAACGACCTAGGGGCTCCAGTCCCAGAGCCTGCGGAGCTGCGGACTCACCATTGTGGGGCTGGCCAGCCTCCAGAGCTCGGAAGCTCCAGCTGCAGCCGCAGGTCCGGTGGACTGTGATATCGGGAGCTCGCGGGTCCGGGTGGGAGACCGATTTTCGGAGCTCCCGCAACGCTACTTCTCCAGCCCGTGTCGCGGGGTTGGAACGACCCGGAACAGGGCCGTACATCGCCCCGCGTGGCTTTAATGGCCGCGGGACAATCAAACGCCTGCCGGGGCTCCAACATTGTGACATTTAGACCTGGAGCGGGGCCGTTCCTCGCCCGGCGCGGCCTATTATGGCCATGGAACTTACCATCGCCCGCCTGGGGCTTCAACATCGGGAGAAAAATGGTGCAGGGGAGAGAAAGACTTTGCCTTCCATCACAGTGAGGAAGAGATTCACTGTAATGGATGTTTGTGTAAATTGAATTGTGTGGGTGTCTTGTAGGAATTTTCTCTGTTTGTATGGCTGTGGAAACTAAGTTTCGTTTGAGCCTCACTGAGGTTCAAATGACATGTAATAAATATTCAATTCAATTCAAAACTCAGAGTCACAGCTGCAAGCTGTTCTGTAAAGTGGTCACCCAAGCTAGGTTTGGCTTCTCCAATGTAAGGTGACCATATTTACTTCACTTTAGAGAAACAGCGTGGGAACTGTTATGGGAATAGCGCCATCGGTGGTGCAGTACCGTTGATGCAACACCCATGAGGCAGTAGCCAAGATGGATCCTGAATAAAATGGCTGAACCCAAGGCTCGAGTGTAAAGCCTCTGTTAATTAGTTGTGAAGATGTAATGGAGCAGTTTACAGAAAGGAAACACAATATTAAAACATGGTGTCAGAAAGAGGCCTGATTCAGGATTCGTCGAGAGCTTTGATTGGATGCATGGCGACGGCAGACGATGTTTGTGAGTGAGTACACTACCGAGAGATGATTGTGCGGCCTACATTGTTTCCATTGATAGCGGGGCGGATTTGTCAGAAAAATGGAGCAGCTAAAGCCCCCTAGGCAAATGAATTTTGAGGCAAGGGACCGGCCAATGGAGTGGAGACAATGGAGGGAGGAGTTTGAGCTCTAAGTTGATTTGTGCATGGCAGGGAAGGATGACAAGACAATGAGGAAACTGCTCATGTACCTAGTTGGACAGCAAGGGAGAGAGCTCTACCAAACGCTAGAGACACGGACACCGGAGGGCAACGTACAAGAAGTTACGCTAGAGCAAGCTCTCGATGCTTTCGAACAGCATTGTCAACCCATGAGGAATGAGACCATCGACAGGTATAGATTCTTTATGAGGAGCCAAGAAAGAGGGGAGACTTTTGATTTGTTTTTAATAGAACTGAAGCTCTCAGCAGCTCATTGTGATTTCAGAGAGTTGAAGGATTCACTGATACGTGATAGAATAATATGCGGCATAAGAGATGACATGCTGCCGGAGAGACTTCTCCGAGAAACCTCACTTGACTTAGAAAAGTGTGTGAAGGCATGTCAGGCTTCAGTGCTTGCCAGAATTAATGTCATGTTAAGTGACCAATGACAAGATGTCTGTGCAGTGAGACAAGAGGGGAAAAGATACCAGCCAACCATACAGTGCAAATACTGCGGATACAAACATGAGAGGAAGAAGGAGAAATGTCTGGCATATGGCCGGGGGTGTTTCAAAAGCCATAAGAAAGATAATTTTACTTTGGAGTCACGTGAGTGACTACGTGAAGAACCCCGCCAGGACGCATGCGTGTCATATTGCTACACGCATTGCAACGAGTCACAGCAGGGGAAACGACGTTCCCCTTAGCGGCAGAATTTGAAAGCCGGGAACAGCGGTAAGGAGACTCTGCGTTCCTTCCACTTACCTTACAGGTGGAGACATAGACCAGATCCACGAAGGCTGCGAAAAAGCTGGCGGGGGAGAACCGCGGAGTTGCGGGCAGCCAGCAGCAGCAGCCAACGGCACGCCAATCTCCCGTAATGGGAACAGCTTTGCCCGACTTCGCTCCCGCACTGGCCACGGCCGGGCGGTAGAGCGAAGCAAAAAACTAACAGAGTCGTCGACTCCGATGAGTCCGACTCTGAACAGCCGCGAACGGCCAGTGCCCGTGAGCATTGGGGCCGGTTGGAGCGGCTTCAGGAGCAGCCGCGAGCGGCCAGTGCCCGTGAGCATTGGAGCCGGTTGGAGCGGCTGGGAGCGGGGAACAAGAGCAGCCGCGAGCGGCCAGTGCCCGTGAGCATTGGGGCCGGTTGGAGCGGCTTCAGGAGCAGCCGCGAGCGGCCAGTGCCCGTGCGCATTGGAGCCGGTTGGAGCGGCTGGGAGCGGGGAACAAGAGCAGCCGCGATGGCCAGTGCCCATGAGCATTGGAGCCGGTTGGAGCGGCTGCAGGAACCGGAGCAGGAGCGGCTTCAGGAGCAGCCGCGACGGCCAGTGCCCATGAGCATTGGAGCCGGTTGGAGCGGCTGCAGGAACTGGAGCAGCCGCGAGTGGCCGGTGCCCGAGAGCATTGGAGCCAGTTGCAGCGGCTGTTGGAGCAAATACTCCAAAGTGACAGGCTCCGGGAGATGGAGACTAGTCACAGTGGGCAGCTAGTAAGTCCTACAGCAGTACCTCTTGTAGGGCTGCAGTGTTTCTCCCTCATCAGAGGGGAGTACAGGGGGTCAATTCTGGACTGACCCTGAAGAGGGGTGCAGAACATACCCCTAGTGCACATGGGGTGCAAGAAAACCTATTGGATATGGTGTCCCAGTTTATTCAACCCGACCAAACTGGCCAAAACCTGGAACCTAAAATAGCTGCGTATCGACTACTTGTCATTCAACCAGCTATAAGGACAGGCATTATTGGACACCACAGCAAGACACTTACCACCAGGGAACTGCAAAACACTGAATGTTCCCAGTGTCAACCAGTGTATTTGAAAACATGTCGGAGCCGCAATCAGAGCCAGGGACTTGAAACTACAGAACGTTCTGAAAGTCCTAACAGCGGGAATTACGGTTTTCGCCCGCACAATAAACAAAAAAGACATGATACAAGATCACCAGGATGCACTGGCTTTATTTTGCAACTACCAATACGAGTAAACAGCATTAGGAAGAAGTGCCATCCAACCGGCTTTAGACCCTAATTTGCAGGCCTATGCAAAGCTGGAACCTCCAAACCACCAATATTACTATTTGGAGGCAACTTATCATAACAGGTAAAAGAACTTGACGAAGAGGGTAAAACCCTGGGGCTCATTAAAGCAACGTCTAAAAACTACTTCGGCCAGAAAAAGCACCCCTACGCACCACCAGTCGGCCAAGATAAACTGGTGAAATCTCAAAGGCCAGGAACACTCAACATCGGTCTTTTTAGGCCATGGCCCAGACCGGCCTTCCTGGGGAATGCGCTAACCCTCAACACCGACCCAACTACAGATCCAGACACCGGCGCCTCAACGTCCACGGAGGATGCCGAAAAAGTAACAAACCTACCAATAGTAACCATGGAGGTAGGTGGGTCTGGTTCCTTACGAGGTTGGTGGGAGATTACAATTCTATCTGGATGCATGGAATAAATTAACTACCGACACTTATATTTTCAGAAGTATAGGGTTATACCATAAAATTTATACAAAAACATAATCCTCCAGTTCAGCATGTACCGAACCGAATGTTCGTGCTTACAGGCAAAGAAAAATCAAAAGCGCATGCTGAACTACAGTGGCCATATAAAAAAGGAGTAATGGAGGAAACCCAATGCGAATCACAGGAATTCGTGTCCAAAATCTTTATCGTAAACAAGATGGTGGTTGCCGCATCATCATAGATTTGACTAATTTGAATACTTTCGTACTATATATTCATTACTAGATGGAAACCTTTGTTACTGCTAAGCAATTGATTTCCTAGGTTACTACATGGCAAGCATCGTTTTAAAAGATGCTTACTATACAGTACCCATTAGAGGTGACCACAGATGTTATTTAACACAATGGATCATCTGGGGTTCACCCTTAACTCAGTTCACATGTCAGTGACTTTGCCGAAAGTAAAGGTTACAGCCTTAATGGAGGCTTGCAGCAAAATCATTTACATCACAAAACCATCCATCAGACTGGTAGCAAGAATAATTGGCATAATAGTGGCTGAGTTTCCAGCCACACAAATCGAACCTTTACATTATCAAAAATTACAGAGGGCTAAAATACGAGCACTCAAAAATTATGGTGGTCATTTTGACAGACCAATGCAGCTACCAACAGAGGCCATAATGGATCTAAAATGGTGGAAAGATAACATTAGGCATTGTTCCTATCCAAACATTATCAGCTACCCATCTATGGAACTACAAACTGATGCCAGTGCACTTGGATGGGGTGCTACCAATTCCATCTCCAGCTGTGGGGGAGTTGGAATGCAACGAAGGCATCATTATTACAAACACTGGGCATAAACTACCTGGGAATGTTAAGTGCATTCCATGGCCTTAAGTCATATTGTTCTGGGTTATATCACCAGCATGTTAGACTACAAATTGACAACACCACCGTGGTAGCATATATCAACCATATGGGTGGAAACAAATCGACATTATGTGACAATCTGGCCAACACAATTTGGCAATAGTGTATCCAGAGAGAGATATTTGGATATCAGCTACCTACTTACCAGGTAAATTATATTTAGTGGCAGACAACAGGTCACACAAATTCAATGAAAACACTGAATGGATGTTGGATAATGTATTTATCAGTAAATGTATTTGCTGAAATTACAGCACGGTATGGAACACCAGATATCGACCTATTCGCATCCAGGCTCACACCAGCTATCGAATTATGTTCATGGGAACCAGAACCTGGGGCAATGGCAACAGATGCATTTTCGCTGCATTGGGGGATTGTTTATTTATGCATTCCCTCCTTTCTGCCTCATCAGTCGGGTATTTAGGAATATACAGCAAGACTCTGCGTCTGGTATTTTGACAGTACCCGATTGGCCTACTCAACCATGGGTCCCGGTGATACTCGACATGGTATTAGAACCATGCATCACCATCCATCATAGACCTAATTTACTGGTTCATCCCGCAACAAGGGGAAGTTACCCATGTCATAATTATATAAACCTATTAATTTGTAGAGTTTGAAAGCACCTCTAGTACACCTGGGACTGACGGACTGAACAGTGGATATTATTTCAGCGGCCCACAGACAGTCCACCAAAAAACAGTACTTGGTGCCATCAAGAAATGGGAAGTACTGTCACAACAATAAACATCGCCCACAGATCTATGAACATCCCGTCTGTTCTGGAATTCCTGGCAAGCCTCCATTACGATGAGAGGCTAAGTCATAGTGCCATCAACTGCGCCAGAAGTGCTCTGTCAACATACCTGTGGCAAGGAACAGAGCGGTATTCTGTTGGTACACACCCTGGTAAGCAAACTCATGAGGGGCATTTTTATGTTAATCCCCCAAGAACCAGGTACTCCCAAATATGGGATGTGAGCATTGTACTGACCATGTTAAGAAACTGGTCTCCAGCTACAGCTCTGTCCCTACAGAAACTGACTATGAAAACAGTCATGCTGATGACCTTGGTCACGGCACAAAGGGTCCAGTCACTACAGAAACTAAGGCTGGACAACATGACTATTTCATCTGGAAATTTAACTTTTCACATCAATGAATTAGTCAAACAGAACAGACAGGGGTCAGCAGGCCTAAAAACAGAATTCAGGGCCTACCCGACAGATGATCGTCTCTGTATTGTAACACACTTACTATTATATATGGAGTATACTAAGATCATCAGAGGGAAAGAAATGTCACTTTTAATCAGCTCCAAACAGCCACTCAAAACAGTGACAGTCCAGACCATCTCTAGATGGCTAAAACAGGTCCTAATAAAGGCTGGAGTAGACACTAACATTTTAAATCTCACTCCACCAGGGCTGCAGCTACATCAGCAGCTATGAAGTTGGATGTTCCTATGGACCAAATCCTCAAGACAGCAGGATGGTCAATGGAGAAAACTTTCCAACGATTTTATAACAAACCAGTCATTGAACCTGGAACATTTGCAGAAACAATATTAAGTTCTGTAATATAATTTACCCCATAAATAGGGGCTATAATTTGGTGTTAATATATTTATCGTTGGGTTTTCAATATCGTATTGATGTCTAATGATGTTAACACTATTCTCCCCATAATCAAGGCAGATGTGATGCATGGACTCGTTTCCACGGCATGAAATCACAGAGCTTTAAAATCTTCACGTAGTCACTCACGTGACTCCGAAGTAAAATAGTATGATTAAACGAGAACTTACCAGTTTGAAGTTTGATCGTTATTTTATGAGGAGTAACGTTGAGGGATTACGTGCCCTCCGCTCCCACCCTTGATCATATACTCAACTGGTATCTCTTCTCTAATCTTACTATGTTTAGTCATTACAGTTATCTTTGATTTCACACCGCTGCTTTGAAGAATGACATGCATGTGTCCTGGCAGGGTTCTTCACGTAATCCCTCAACGTTACTCCTCATAAAATAACGATCAAACTTCAAACTGGTAAGTTCTCGTTTAATCTTACTATTTTGCATCACAATGCATGGAAAAGCAGGTGCAACAGAAGAACCAGAAGAAAGAAAAGAAAGGGAAAAAAACCTGTGCATGCAGTGGAGGAAGTGGAGGAAGAGAACACCATTCTCAGTCTGTAAAGAGAACACAATTACATTGAATGGCAGTGAAATCCCTCTGAGCAAGGAATGACTGATGGCTGAGTATGCTGATGTGTTTGAAGGGACAGGTAAATTCGAGGGCAAGTACCATCTGCAGGTAGATGACAGCATAATGCCGGTGATCCATCCAGTAGCAGTCCAGTACAAAGACTGATGAACAGACGCACCAGGACCATACTACCAACTACTCAGATGCTACTCAAACCTGAAATTCAGAAAAAGGTAGGAGATGAATTGAGAGCAGCTAGAGACAGTGAAGCAGACTACTACAACAGAGGATCTCAAGATCTGATTCCCCTGAAGTTCGAGTGAAGCCGACTGGTGACCGACATCAGCCCTGGAGGAAGGCTGTGGTTGGAGGCCATGTTGCGCAACCCAGATCATATGAAGTCAGGACCGAGGACGGCGTTATCTATCGTCGGAATCGGCGCCATCTGAGGAAGACTAAAGAGCCATTTCATTGCGCTGATGTTGACCTGGATGACCTGGTGACATTGCCTGAACCGGAGCGAGACAATCGACCTATGAGCCGACCACCAGTTCCCAGGGAGCATCAAACCCTGACAACAAGATCTGGTAGATGCGTTCGAAAACCACATTATCCGCAGGATTATATGCCCAAATAACAAAAGGCCCTGAACATGTAGTTGATTATAGATCTAAAAGGCTATTAGGTTATGGTTAAGATGTTAATGTTATATTGTTTTTTTATAGTTTGATGTGCAGAGAAGCAGTGGTAATGGCCATGTTAAAACTAAACAAAATAATAAATTAAAAAGGGGAAAGGAATAAATAAATAAAGAAACAAACAAACAGATTAACAAAATAAAAAGGGGAAAGGAAATGAGGAACCAGACATGTGTTGTTCAAAGTGTAGATAATTCTGAGGCAGATCCAAGGAATGAAAATTTGAAAAATGTTGGAAAATGGACTGTCGGACACATGTTGGACTCATTGAAATAAGATGCCATGGAAGAATTTAATTTATTGCTATAGAATATTCCTGTACATATGTGTTTTGTAAACAAAGGGGGATGTTATGGGAATAGTGCCATCGGTGGTGCAGTACCGACGATGCAATACCCATGAGGCAGTAGCCAAGATGGATCCTGAATAAAATGGCTGAACCCAAGGCTCGAGTGTAAAGCCTCTGTTAATTAGTTGTGAAGCTGTAATGGAGCAGTTTACAGAAAGGAAACACAATATTAAAACAGAAACAAGCCCTTCGGCCCACCAAATCCTCGCTAACAAGCATTCGCCCCGTACACTAGCACTATCCTATACCATATAACCATATAACAATTACAGCACGGAAACAGGCCATCTCAGCCCTTCTAGTCCGTGCCGAACACGTATTCTCCACTACGCTACACACTAGGGACAATTTACAATTGAAAGACAATTTAGCTACAAACCTGTCTGTCTCTGGAGCTTGGGAGGAAACTGGAGCACCTGGAGAAAACCCACGCAGTCATAGGAGAATGTACAAACGTCATACAGGTAGCACACATGGTTAGGACTGAACCCGAGTCTGTGGTGCTCTACCTCTGCATCACATGCAAGACTGAGGAACACCATTGCATCTTCCATCTGGACACAATGATTTCTCCATCTGTTTCAGGGATTTTCAGTTTAGGTGAAGGGCCTTTGACCTAAAATATTACCTAATTTTCTCTTCCCAGAGAAATGAATTGACCTGCTGAGTATTTATATCATTTTCTCTTTTATTTTAGATTTCTAGTATCTGCATTTTTAAATATACTTTCTTCAGCTTCATATTGTTCACTGAATTGTGTAAAAGTGTAATTCACTAAGTGTACCCATGATTTAATAAGGATATTTACTTTGATTTGTGTAAAATACAAATTTAAACTACCTTCGTAGCTTAAGTCTTGTAGCTTGTAAATAAATCATGCCTGATTCTTCAATCAAATTAACACCTACGCTCATGGTGTTTATCATTTTTTAATGTATGAATGGTGCAGCAATGTCAGGCTGAAAGGTAATGCAGTTTGACAGCACTGGGCCTCTACTTGCTGGAGTTCAGAAGATTAAGGGGGGACCTCATTGAAACTTACAGAATAATGAATGGCATCGAGAGTGGATGTGGAAAAGTTCCACTGGTGGGAGAATGTAGGACCAGAGGTCGTAGCCTCAGAATTAAAGGGCGCTCTATTAAAAAGGAGGTGAGGTGGAGCCTCTTTAGTCATAGGGTAGTTAATCTGTGAAACTCATTGCCACAGAGGGCTGTGGAGGCCGTCAGTGGATTTTTTTAAGGCAGAGATAGACAAATTCTTGATTAGAACGGGTGTCAAGGGTTATGGGGAGAAGGCAGGAAAATTGAATTAGGAGGCAGAGATCAGCCATGATTGAATGGAGGAGTAGACTCGATGGGCCGAATAGTCTAATTCTACTCCTATACCTTAACTTGTGAACTTACAATGGGAATGCCCGAAAGTCATTGTCCAATTTGTACCACCCTGCTATTCATTACACTGCGATTGTCACCCAGGTTATTCTGTATCAGTTAATTCTTACCCTAATTGAGGTTAAAGAACCCATTACTATTTACATTGAAGATGAGAACATATGGGCAAAGTATTAGACAAGGAAAATAGAGACAGAAGGCTGTTTTCATAGTTGATGAGGCTCACTTCATCTATAAAATTGAACAAATGATGTCCACCATACTCTGCCACATCTCTGCTGGGAGATTTTCAGAATCGCTTCCCAATGAACAAGAACAGTTTAAGATTCTTTGCTGCAAAGAGTTTATTTGGATAATTACTTTAACACTGTTGATCTCCTTTGAGATACCACCAGAGGCGCCGTATGATGGCAGCCTCTGCCTACAGTCTGTCTGTTTTTTCATCGTCTTGTTATTTTTAGTCTGTTTAAAAGTATGTTTTTGGAGGGTTTTTTAGTCTTTTTGTGGGGGAGGTGGGGAGGGTAAGGGGGGAACCGTTTCTCAGTCACTTCCCGGTCGAGGATGCGACTATTCTCCGAGTCGCGTCTTCGCCCCCCCCCCCCCGCCTTGCGGCCTACCATCTGGATTGGCGCGGCCTTTTCTGCCGGAGACCGACCAGAGTTTCAGCAGCGGCGCAGCACTGATTTATCATCGCGCAGCGGGCGTAGCATTACCGGGGATCGCCATTTTGAAAGCTCCGAAGTGTTGGGCCTACTGCTTTGACATCGTGGAGCTGTGGTTGCGGAGTTTCTGGCCGCGGGTGGTGCTGACTTTAACATCGTGGAGTCCTGGGATCCCTTTGTCGAGGGCTACCAGTGTTGAATCTCCGCCCAGCTCGGCCTGTAGACTTCAGGGGCCGCAGTCTCCGGTAAGAAGTGGCCAATTCGGAAACTCCAAGCCGCTGAGAATGTTTTTCCGTTCCGACATCGGAGTTCCGATCATCCCGGTGAGAGGGCCTGAACATCAGGCCACCGTAGCGGCAACTGCAGAGGGCTCAAAAGGCCCCGACCATGGGTGAACAAAGAGGAAGATGACTGAACTTTATTGTCTTCCCTCACAGAGGGAAACGTTGATTCCACTGTGTGGGGATGTTCATGTTAAATTCTATCGTGTGTTGTGTTCTTTTTAATCGTATGGCTGTATGGTAACTCAAATTTCACTGTTCCAATTGGTGCTTGTGAAAATAAATGTAAACTTGAACTTGAATTATCAGAAACCTCAATGAAAATTGATTATTAAAGAGAGTTTCATAAAAAAAAAAATCACAAAGTCGATTGGGCTAAAGTAATGTCCTTAAAACATCAGGTGAGTGCAGTAAGGTTCCACAGTTTTCTCATTTGTCTATATGTGGTTGCTGGCAGATTCTCACTAGCACACTCCACCTCACCCATCTTTTGTGAGATGCTTTGCACCTGTTCCTCACTCACTATATCTGTTTCCTTCCACTTGGGTGCATCAGAACTGGAGCTACGCCGCGCAATGAGTTGGGAGTGAGCAAAGGTTGATTGGTGTTCGGGGAGTCTGGGTGATGAGCAATAGTGGGAATAGTGGGAATAGTTTGAAAGTTTATCGTAGTTGCAAACATGGATTTACAGTTGGAAAACCTTTGCTAGAAGTCATGTATTGTTTGAGTCCAAAGAAGGTCACTGGTCAGGAATGGGTGTGCTGATGATGATTTGGTCCTTCCCAGAGATGGCACGATAACTGTGAATTATTTATTCAGTCTCTTCCTCAGAAGGCAGTGGAGGCCAATTCTCTGGATGCTTTCAAGGGAGAGTTAGAGAGAGCTCTTAAAGATAGCAGAGTCAGGGGATATGGCGAGAAGGCAGGAACGGGGTACTGATTGCGGATGATCAGCCATGATCATATTGAATGGCGGTGCTGGCTCGAAGGGCCAAATGGCCTACTCCTGTACCTATTGTCTATTGTCTTGGCCGATGTGTTACCATGCCGATCCTGGTTTATTTAGCAGAAGAAGGGTCTCAACCTGAAACATCACCTATTCCAGAGATGCTGCCTATCCCGCTGAGTTACTCCAGCATTTTGTGCATATCTTCAGTGTAAACCAGCATCTGCAGTTCCTTCCTACACTGGTTTATTTACCATTGATTTACAATTCTGAGGGTTTGTAAGTTGGTGCTCGATGCCAGTTCTCTCATGCTGCATTTTGTCTCTATTATGGCTTGGTATCTTGTTGAGGATTTTCTCAGCCGATTTTCACCTTTGGTGTTTGCAGAAACTAATAATGCATTTTCGATTCGATTCTATTTGCTTTCTTTCAGGTTCTCTTGAAATGTGTCAAAATAGTAGCCTTGCCAGGTGATGGTCAACATCCAGAATTAAGCAGTATTGCTTTGTTTCCTTAGTTGCTGTCATCCCAGCTTCTAGCTTCCTGTCTTCAGACAGAGACTAGTTTAAAAAACACTTCAGCTGATTACACAAACAACTGATCCAATAGTCGTGACGGAGCAGATGGAGAAATCCTTGTGTAATCGGCACCCAGGGCCAGGGCCGGATTTAGATGATGAGAGGCCCTAAGCTATTTCACTTGTGAGCACCCCCCCCCCCCTCCCCTCCCAGTCCCCCACGACTAGTCAAGCCAAGTTTATTCGTCACATACACATACGAGATGTGCAGTGAAATGAAAAGTGGCAATGCTGGCGGATTGTGCAAAAAAACCCTTCAAAACAGAATGGAACAATCACATATTCTTATATTACATATTTGTGGGAGGAAAAAAGAGAAAAAAACAGCAATTTTAAAAAGACACCACACAACAGTAAATTGGTACAGTAAGTAGGAGTTTACAGTCCTAATGGCCTGTGGGAAGAAGCTCCTTCTCATCCTCTCCATTTTCACTGCATGGCAACGGAGGAGTTTGCTAACCGTAGCAGCTGGAATAGTCTGTTGCTGGGGTGGAAGGGGCCCCCCTTGATCTTGTTGGCCCTGGATTTGCACCTTCTAATGTATAATTCCTGCAGGGGGGCGAGTGAAGTTCCCATAGTGCGTTCAGCCGAACGCACTACTCTCTGCAGAGCCTTCTTGTCCTGGGCAGGGCAGTTCCCAAACCAAATTGTGATGTTTCCGGACAAGATGCTTTCCACAGCCGCTGAGTAGAAGCACTAGAGGATCCTCAGAGACACTCTGAATTTCCTCAATTGCCTGAGGTGGTAAAGGCACTGCCTTGCCTTACTCACCACTGCGGCAGCGTGTGATGTCCATGTCAGATCCTCTGAGATGTGGACTCCCAGGTTTTTAAAGCAGCTCACCCTATCCACAGCATCCCCATTTATCTTCATTGGTGTGTATGTCCTCGGATGTTGTGCCCTTATAAAGTCCACGATCAGCTCCTTAGTTTTTTTGACATTCAAGAGGAGGCGGTTGTCTTGACGCCAGAGTGCCAGATCAGCCACCTCCTCCCGGTAGGCCTTCTCATTATTATCTGAGATCAGGCTCACCACCTCGGTGTCATCAGCAAACTTGATTAGAGAGTTGGAGCTGAACCTAGCCACACAGTCATGTTTGTACAGGGAGTACAGTAGGGGGCTGAGAACACAACCCTGGGGGGATCATGTGCAAAGGGTGAGGGACTTTGATGTATTTCCTCCCATCTTGACCACCTGGGGCCTGGCGGTGAGAAAGTCCAGGACCCAGGCACACAGGGGGGTGTTCAGCCCCAATTCCAGCAGCTTCTCAGCAAGTCTGGTGGGGACTATTGTGTTGAAGGCTGAACTGAAGTCTATGAACAGCATCCTCACATAGCCCCCCCTTCTGGCTGTCAAGGTGAGAGAGAGCGGTGTGCAGAACCTCGGACACCGCATCATCCGTGGATCTGTTCGGACGGTATGCAAATTGTAGCGGGTCCATGTTGCGAGGGAGGAAGGCGCAGATGTGTTTCTTGACCAGCCTCTCAAAGCATTTCATGACTACTGAGGGAGGGCCGCCGGACGGTAGTCATTCAGACAAGCTGGGGAGGCATTTTTTGGTACAGGTACAATGATGTATCTTTTGAAGCAGGCAGGGACCACGGACTTGGCCAGGGAGATGTTGAATATTGTAGTGAGCACCGGAGCTAGCTGCGTAGCACAAGACTTAAGTACTTGCCCCGAGATGCCATCTGGGCCTACAGCTTTCCTCGTGTTCACCAATGACAGGTGCTCGGACAATGAGAATGTGTGCACATCCCCAGCTATGGACCTCCCTTTAGCTTCATTAGCCAGCATGCTGGCAGTGTTGTCGTTAGCCGGCAAACCTGGGGTGATGTTGCCCGACTCAAAACGAGGGTAGAGGAGTTCAGGTCATCAGCTAGGGAGATGCCAGCACTTCCGGTTGAGGGGGGGGGGGGGGGGGGGGGGGGGGGGGGGGGGGGGGGGGGGCTACTCCGGTAGTTGGTTACAGTCCGTAGCCCCTGCCACAGGCGTCTGCTGTCCTGCTGCTCCATCTGTGACTCCATCTGAGGACCATGACTACCTGACAGTGACAGTGTAACACTTTTAGATCCTACTGTCATTAAACAGTTGGTTTTAAAATACATATTGGATTCACCGCGGAGCGGGCGATGCCTTACCTGGATCGCCGTTTGAAGCTCTAGAGTGTTGGGCCTGCTGCTTCAACATCATGGGACTGTGGTTTGCGGATTTCAATATCGTAGAGCCCTGGGATCCCGTTGCCGAGGGCTGCCAGCATGAATCTCTGCCCAGCTCAGCCTGTGGACTTCGGGAGCCGCGGTCTCCGGTAGGAAGTGGCCAATTCGGAGGTCCAAGCCGCTGAGAATGTCCTCCCATTCCGACGTTGGATGGTGACCCCCAAATTTCATTGTACCAATGGCCATGAGGGGGGTCCAAGAGGAGGGAGTCCGTTGGAGACGGGAAAAGGGATCATCAATGGAGGCGAGGACTCCTTTGCATGGGAAGGATGGTGTGAGGTGGAGGCGACAGAAGAAGAGCTCCAAATCGCGGCGGGCACGGAACACATTGAGGCGGGGACGGAGGGGACAAAGGTGAGGCCTCTGCTGAGGACAAACTGTTCAGTATCTGAGAGGGGGAGGTCAGGGGGGATGGTGAGTCGTTTCACATGACTATAGTCAAGGAAACAGCAGCGTACCAATAGTCCGATTATTGTAGTGGTATAGCAAAGACATCTCTGCTGTCCATTTTTGGTGTTTCATATATTTGTTCTTCCCCTCCTCCCCCCCCCCCCCCCCTCCCCACCTTTCCCTCCCAACTCCAGTCCCGTCCCGACCCCCTGGGAAACTGAAGGGAGCGACAATCAACTGCCACGGATACAAATAATGTGATACACCAGAAAGGGCAGATGCTGGTTGACAAAAAGTGAACACTCAGTGCTGGAGTAACACAAAGACGCAGCAGAATTTTGGAAACGTCATCCCGTCACCCATTCCTTCTCTCCAGAGATGCTGCCTGTCCCGCTGCATTAAAGAGTGCCCACGGTAGACTCACGAGTCACTACGGTAAACTCACGGGCTACTACGTTCTTACAACGAGTTTAAAAGTTTAAAAATTTTCTTCAAGAGTAAATTTGACTCGTGAAAATCTTTCAACATGACGAAAGATTTCCACGAGTTAACAAGATTCCCGAGTACTTGCCGTTAGCGTTGCGAGTTCCGACGTTCCCGCTATGTTAATTCTACATGATTACCACGAGTTTGATTTGTTTTTAACTCGGGATCACTCGTGCGTGGACTCGCACCATGAGACAGGGGTTTAAGGCATCACTCTGCTCGCTGAAATCCATGACTACAAATGCCAGTGGAAAACATGCATCACAGCCCCTTCAGTCACATTTGCTGCTACTGTGCAATGTAAACTATTAATGGGAAGGATCTTCATTGAAAAGATAATGGCAGATTTATAAATACTACATAACTACAAGGTTTCTGACTACCAGGACACGAATTAAGTAATATCTTGTGATGCTTTGATCATGGTGGTAGTTGTATGGTTTTATTTAAGGAGCGTTCTCAACAGAAATAGTGGTATCTGCACGTTTGCCTTTGGGGTTATAAAATAATTCCTCGTGGGTTTAGGCACTGAATAAAATTAATTGTTTAAAATATTAAATTAATTGTCTTTTTGATCCATGATTACCTCCCTGAGAATGATTGAAACACGCAAGCTGTTGTTAATCTTAAACATTCTGTGTTGAAGTACTTTATAGATTATTTTCTACTTCATCATCCATTTCAGTGGTAAGCACAACATGTTGACTCTAATTAACCCCCTGTGCTGCATTGTTTTGTTAATAATACAGCCAGTTTCCAATAATACACATTGACTACATCTGCACTGCTATTGAATTATGATTTACCAAACATCACACTTTGTTCTCTAGTTAAATTTACATATTTCCTGGTACTTTTCACGTGGCTATTTCCTTTGAAATAGATTGTGTACAATATAAAAACTTAATACATTAACAATTAAAGATAAGATTCCTTGTTAACAACTATGATTACCTCTCATTTTTGACACATTGAGTGAAATAATATGTAAAGTTACAGAACAAAGTCCAAAAATATGAAATAATAATCGTAGTGTGTAGGAAGGAATTGTCAAAAAGCTGGAGTAGCTCGGCGAGTCGGACAGTATCTCTGGAGAAACAGAATAGGTGACATTTCAGGTCGAGACCCTTCTTCAGACTGAGAGTCAGGTGAAACCACCAGGGGCGCCGGGGAGATGGCCAGCCCTGCCGGCAGTCTGTTCGTCTTCTCATCTTTTAGTTATTTTAGTGTTTGTTAAAAGTTTGATTTAATGTACTTCAGTTTGTTTTATGTGGGGGGAGGGGGGGGGGAATCGTGGGAAACTTTTTTTTTCAGGTTCTTACCTTCCCGGAGATGTGATCATTTTTCGGATCACATTTTCCGGGCTCTGTGGCCTACCATTGATGGAGCTGGTAGCCGCTTCGGACTATCGTGAGCCTCACCGCGGGGCACAGGCTTAACATCGGAGCGGATCCCTTGCCTGGGATCGCTCCCACAGCGGCCTGCGGACTTATCATCAAGGGCTCACAGCCTCAGGAGAGGCTCATCGTGAGCTCCAACACCGCAGAATGTTCAACCAGCCCTGACGCGAGGTTTGATCGGCCGGCGCGGGGAGCTGACAACCCCCCGATGCGGGAGCTGAACGCCTCGACGCGGAGGGCCCGAACGTCACCGGCTACGGGAGTCAAGATCATCCCCTCAACGGGGGCTCGATGCCCCCGACCGAGGAAGAACACAAGGGAAGGACTTGACCTTTATTTTGCCATCCATCACAGTGAGGAATGTGTAGGAGGCACTGTGGTGGATGTTCATGTTAAAATGTGTTTTTGAGTCTGTTGCTTTGTAATTGTATGACTCAAAATACACTTGCCGAATAAAATCTGATTCTGATTCTGATTCTGAAAAGGGAAACGAGAGATATAGACAGTGATATAGAGAGATATAGAACAAATGAATCAAAGATATGCAGAAAAGCAACGATGATACAGGAAACAGGCCATTGTTAGCAGTGGGCAAGGTGAAAATGAGTGACCCGCTGAGTTACTCCAGCTTTTTGTGTTAAATAATATTTATAGATGGTATTTGTAGTCATCTTTTACCTGAAACTACATTCATGAATGTTTGGAACTCAGGGAAATTAGTCCCGTGAAGAATATTCTCCTCATGCAACAGCTAAAGTATGTATTCATAACTGCTACATCATTATCCTTACAGATGATTTATCTGCATATCAAAGAACTGCAGATTCATTGTAATAAAAATTGAAGATGATGGTTTATACCAAAAATAGACACAAAATGCTGGAGTAACTCAGCGGGTCAGGCAGCATCTCTGGAGAAAATGGATAAGTGATGTTCCGGGTCGGGACACTTATTCAGATCACCATTGTGACCATAAGAAGATAAATACAACTCAGGCAATTAGAAAGGAAAGTGGAATAGAATCTTCAACATCGTACATGGAAGAACCAAGTCACATCGATAAGCTGGATGAAATATGTTAAGTCACAAACCTGCAACAAGAATGCTCACATGCCAAGTTCATTGAAGGCTGAGGTACTTTTTGGTAGGAGGTATCAGAACGATCATTTCAACTTCCATTCCAGTATATCCTTCAATTTAGGAAATGAGGACATGACCTAAGTATTTAAAAGGCTTTCAGATGGGCACATCGATATGGAGGGAAATGGATCACATTTAGGCAGAGTTGATGAGTTTAACTTGGCATCATGTTTGGCATGGATATTGTTGAGCCAAAGGGCCTGTTCCTATGCTGTTATATTGTTCTGTGTTCTATGTTAACACAGAGATACACGACACTGACACACATTGAACTTTCAGTCCTGGGCTTCCTTCATTGTCAGATTGAGGCCACATGCAAATTGGAGAAACAGCACCTCATATTTTGCTTGGGTAGCTAACAATCCAGCAGTGTGAACATTGAATTCTCTCATTTTAAGTAACATCTACTTCCACTCCCCTCCCCTCCTCCCTTGTCCCTACCTCCACCCTGGTTGTTTTACCAGTTCCATATTTCTCCATATGTTTTCCCTCTTCAGATCACACCACTGCAAACACTGGGCTTACCAGGCCCCGCCTGAGGTAATTTGTGGCCCTAATTGGTCCTGGTTGTTTCTCGCCTCCAGCCCTACACAGCCACCAACCCACCCCCACGCTGACCCCCTCCCCTACTTTCAGGCTGTGGAAATGTCCCAACCCAAAATGTCACCCATCCTTTTCCTCCAGAGATGCTGCCTGACACGCAGAGTTACTCCAGCACTTTGTGTCTATCTTAGGTACAGACCAGCATCTGCAGTTTGTTTTACATTGATTACATGCCTGGTTTGAAGCATACCTTGCTTAATGAACCATACCTTATTAGCATCACCAAAATGCAGTGTTAATATTTTGGTGATCACATTATGATGACATGGCTGGTTTATTATAATGTCACTGGTGCAAAGGCTATTTTTTTCACTCGATTAAAGAACATCATGAGTCAGATTTGTTTGTAGTCTTTGGACAGTCTGTCTAATCATTTGTAGTAACAATTCTGAGTCCTGCTATGGCTCATTTAGTAAGGAAATGACACAAACAGAATAATTCTTCAGTTTTCACAAGCATTACCATGAATGATGGAGAGATAATTTGTACATGAAAAGTAAACAATTGACAATTGTAAATTAAATTTAATGCATTATAATTTGTTCTTTCCCTTTTTAAAATCTTGTAAATATGATCCATCATTTGATAAAAATTAAAATTAACTATTTGTTTGATTTTGTCATGCAAAATACAATTATTTTCTTAAACATGATTTCCACTGAACCTGTAGGTTCCACTGTAGGTTTACAAGGTTAATTCCCGGGATGGCGGGACTGTCATATGCTGAGAGAATGGAGCAGCTGGGCTTGTACACTCTGGAGTTTAGAAGGATGAGAGGGTTCCTCATTGAAACATATAAGATTGTTAAGGGGTTGGACACACTAGAGGCAGGAAACATGTTCCCGATGTTGGGGAAGTCCAGAACCATGGGCCACAGTTTAAGAATAAGGAGGAAGCCATTTAGAATGGAGACGAGGAAACACTTTTTCTCACAGAGAGTGGTGAGTCTGTGGAATCCTCTGCCTCAGAGGGCAGTGGAGGCAGGTTCTCTGGATGCTTTCAAGAGAGAGCTAGATAGGGCACTTAAAAATAGCGGAGTCAGGGGATATGGGGAGAAGGCAGGAACGGGGTACTGATTGGGGATGATCAGCCATGATCACATTGAATTGCGGTGCTGGCTCGAATGGCCAAATGGCCTGCTCCTGCACCTATTGTCTATTGTCAGTTGATCCTCTTCTAGGAAAGTTGCCATGCTTTGAGGGACCTATGTGTACTTTGTTTCACAGAGGCATTGCTCAATCCCAACTCTCTGGACATGGGGTTCCAACCTAAGAGTTTTCCATCCACCATATCAATCAATCAATCAGTTTTATTCATCACTTGCACATAAAGTGCAAGTGAAATGAATTTGCCAGCAGCGGTACAATGAAAAAGAACACACAATTTAATATAAATATCCACCACAGCATTCATCACAGTGAAGGCACAACATTTGGCCAGTCATCCTCCATTTTCCCCCGTGGTCTGGACTGGATATGGACTGGACATTGGTTTCAGGAAAAGAATGAGATTGTGGCGTCTGCTGCATGATAAACTTATTGTGGTGCCCTGACATGGCCATCTTGTTCCGTTCCTGCTCCCCCGATCTAGAACATCTGATGGCGAAGTGCTGATCAATCTACCTACCGAGTTAGTTCTCAGCTTCACCATGACTGCAGTCTATATCATAAGATCATGTGATAGTAGAATTAGGCCATTCGGCACATCGTCTATGCCATTCAATCATGGCTGATCTATCCCTCCCTCCTAACCCTACTCTCCTGCCTTCTCACCATAACCTCTGACACCTGTACTAATTGAAAATCTATCTATCTCTGCCTTAAATATATCCACTGACTTTGTCTCCACAACCTTCTGTGGCAATGAATTCCACAGATTCACCACCCTTTGACCAAAGAAATTCCTCCTCATCTCCTTCCTAAATGAACATCCTTTAATTCTGAGGCTATGACCTCAAGTCCTAGACTCTCCCACTAGTGGAAACACCCCCACCACATCCACTTTATCCTAGCCTTTCACTATTCTGTACATTTCATTAAGCTCCCTCCCTCATTCTTCTAAACTCAGCGAGTACAGGCCCAGTGCCTCAGGCAGACATTGAGCTAGCATTGAGGGTTTCATGGTCACAGTAGCGCAGCAGTCGAGCTGCTGCCTAACAGCGCCAAAGACCTGGGTTTGATCCTGACATCGGATGCTGACTGTGTGGTGTTTGCATGTTCTCCCAATGACAGCGAGAGTTTCCTCCGGGTGCTCCAGTTTCCTCCCACATTCCAAAGATGTGCGGGTTTGTCTGTTAATTGGCCACTGTAACGTGTCCCTAGTGTGTGGGACATAGAACTAGTGTGAAAGGGTGATAATAGTCGGTGTGGTGTGGCTAGGCTGAATGCCTTCCACATCATCGCTGAGGACTTCAACCAGGCCAACCTGAAGAAGTATCTGTCACACTACACTCAGCAAATCACCATCAACACCAGAGGAGGCGAACACACTTGACCACTGCTATACCACCATCTGGAATATCTCCCATTCTGATCCTCACCTGCACTTTGGAAAGTATGACCATCTGCTGTCCTTCTACTTGCGAACATACAGACAGAGACTGAAGAGAGCGGTAACGACAAAGAGGACTATGAAGTGCCACAATGATCCGCCGTAATTAAATGTTTTGAGAGAGGTTGGTTATGATGCAAATCAATTCCTGCCTCAGAAATGACCTTGATCCACTTCAAGTTGCCTATTGCCCCAACAGGTCTACAGCAAATGCTATATCACTGCCTTACCACCCATCTTTGAACATCTGGATAAAAGGATCACATACATTTGTCTACTGGTCATTATCTACAACTCGGCATTAAAAACTATCTCACCAAACCCATCATCAAGCCCCAAGACCTGGGCCTCTGTACCTTCTTTTGCATCTGGATCCTTGATTTCCTTATCGGCAGACCTCAATCAATGTTGATTGGTAACAACATCTTCTCCCTCCTGAACATTAACACAGGTGCATCTTAAGGTCGTGTCCTCAGCCCTCTGTTCAAATTTGTTCATACCCATGACAACGTGGCGAGGCACACCTCCAGTGCCATCGACAAATCACTGATCACAGCACTGTGGCTGGCTAAATCACTGGTGGTAATGAGTCAGTGTATAGAAGAGAGATAGAACACCTAGTTGAGTGGTACCATAACAACAACTTCTCGCTCTGTCAACAAGACCAAGGAACTCATCTTTGACCCTGGAAAAAGAAAGTCAGAAGACCACACACCAGTATTCATTGGTTGGTTGGTGGTGATGAGAGTTACCACCTTCATTTTGTTAGACTTTAACATCTCGGATGACCTGTCCTGGGCCCAACACATAGATGCAATCGTAAAGTACATGTATCAGTGCCTCCACTTTCATCAAAGTTTCAAGAGATTTGGTATGTATCTGAATAACTAACATCTATAGATATACTGTACAGATGTAATGTACAAAGTATACTGATTGATTGCATCATGGCCTGGTGTGGCAATTCCAAACCACAGGAACAAAAGAAAATACAGAGAGTGGTGGAGCCAGCCAACCTAACAAAAGCACAGCCTTCCCCTTAATTTAAAGCATCTATATGAGATGCTGCCTCAAGTAGGCGGAACCTATTATCAAGGATTCCCACCATCCAAGCCATCTCCACTTCTTGCTGCTACCATCATAACCAGAGGTGCATAACCAGAACTCCCACACCACCAGGTTCAGGAACAGTTACTTTCCTACAACTAACAAGTTCTTGAACCAACCTGCACAATCCTAACCCGACCTTGACAATAGAACACTGCTGCCCACCTCCTGCACTATCATTGATCTTTTTTCTCTCTAATTATGTTTTTATACTAATGTTTTGGGTTCTTTTTGCAGAGTTTGATATTTTTTTTAATGTTTTTTTTAATGTATCATTTATGTCTAAATTGTTTTGTGTGTTTGTCCGAATTTATGTGTCTGTGATGCTGCTTCTGCATGCAATACTTTTCATTGTTTCCCTATCTCACTGTACTTATGCATATGATAATCAACTAGACACAACTTAACTTGATACTTCTCTAATGGAGTAGAACACTATTATTTACTCTGACAGATATTTCTAAGGCAAATGGGTTATTTTGTGAACTATTGCTTTACTTCTCTTGAGAACTGTTATTTCTTTCTTACGAACCTTTCATAAACATTGTACCATTTGACAAACAAAAATAATTTTTCCAACATATTGTTCAGGTCTAAACATAATTTGGGATTGAAAGTATTCCCCTAGCTAATTTGTAAAATCTTTCACTAATTTATGTTGATAAATTATTTGGCCAGTACTAATTAACCTCTGATTTTATTTCGAAGTCACGTGAATGACTAAGTGGAGAGCCCGCCAGCCCGCATGCACGTCAATACGTCGACGCATGGCGCGAGTATCGGAGCAGTTCGAAACTGCTCCAACAGGTAAGAGAAAACATTTCTTTCAGGAACTGGCCGCTGCTCGGAAAACAGGGGCAGCGGGCCCGGAGAAGCTGGCACAACTTGTGCAGCTGTCGTCATGGAAGCGGGATAAAAATAGCAACGGCCGGCACGGCCAGGATAGCTGAATGCTATGGAGGCTCCGCAGGAGGTCATGTGCTGAAATTAGTAGCAACCGGCACAGCCGGGATTGCTGCAGCTGTGGAGATGCCTTGGGCAACACCTGGCTCAGGGTTGCAGTATTGCTCCCACTCTGATGAGGGGAGTGTTGGAGAATTTTACAGAGGTGACTCCGATTATGGGCTAAGGATATGTAGCGCTGCCGGCTCGACCGGGACATATGGGGTTCCACTGGAGAAGGCGGCTGTTCAGAGCATCTGACGGGCAATGCCTGTACAGATTGGAGCTTCGAAAGGGAGTCAGCCAGAGGCCTGAGGAGGCAACACCTGGTTCAGGGTTGTGTTCTATTTCCTCCCCTAAAAAACTCAGTTGAGGCTCCAGAAGGGAGCAAGGACTCGGAGTCATTAGCAGGCAACCTGTCTACTAAGTAAAATAAATAAATGAATAAACGAACAAATATATAAAGAAAAAATAAATGGATGACTAAATAAAAGGGAACAAAGGAAATGTGCTCCTAGCTCAGGAGACATTTACAGGCTTTGTCAGTCAGATGCCTGTGGCAGCAACACCTGTTTCAGGGTTGCATTATAATATCTCTCGCTCAGAAGAAGGGAAGCAATACCTGGCTCAGGGATGCGTTATGATATTTCCCGCTCAGAAGAGGGGAGTGTTGGAGATTCTTACATATGTGACAAACTATGTGGATATCGATAAGGTAATCGAATCCCTGAACTAATGGGGGATATGCTTCATTTTTAATCATATGAAGGAGCTACCGGCTCTCACGAGCTGGCCTCACAAGAACCGCTTGTTGAACCAGGTTTGCAGTAATGGCAGGCGTGACCTGTCCAGTGAGCCCCGCTGAGGCTCCGAAGGAGCAGCTGGCCAAAGGAACAGCCTGTTGATCCAGGCTGGGAGAAACTGGCAACGTGATCTGCACAGTGAAGCACCAGCAAGGCTAAGAGGCTGTAGGTCGAAGAAGTAGTCTGTCCCATTCGGCTCAGGAATGTTGGCAGGCGTGTCTTGCACAGCAATATCGCTTTTGTGCTCCGGAAACGAGCTGTTGGCAAGCGTGGGGCTGAAGGTGTGGTCAGACAGGATCTGCAATGGAACTTCGCTGAAGCTCCAACAAGCAGGTCGACCTGGGTTCAGAGATGCTGGCAGGTAAGGTCTCTCTATTAACCTCCGTAAAACTCTGAAATGGAGCAGTCTGTCATGCCAGGATTGGATTTACTGGCAGCATGGGGTGTCTAGTATCGTTTCACTCTCTCTGGAGAAGATCAGTTGATGCAGAAACATTGGCAGGGTGTCTTGCATAGTAACTTCTGTAAGTTCCAAGTAGGAACAGCTTGGTTACCCTGGTTCAGGGTAGACCATCTTGGAACTGGCTGGCCATATGGGTCATATTGACCAGGGAAGCACTGCCTCAGCATCTGTGATTGAGGTTATCAGGCTGCTCAGTAGAGTGAAGTAGTTCAAGTCTCCCTCAACACATGATTAAATTTCTGCTCAGTTAAGTGCAGTTGTCAGTTCATTGGAAACATCATTGCTATCCTCTCTGGGATAGGTAGCTACCAGCAGGAAGCCGGTCTGGCACGTAGTATTTTTTATCTGACCTGCAGGTTCATGTTGGTAATCAAAAATGTATATATAATAATCTGTAGGCTCTCAATACCAGTATTCCTGATTGAATGGCTGGTCGAACTCAGACAGGTGGTTTCAGTCAGAGGACTGCAAAGCAATTCCTGGTTCAGGCTTGTATTATGCTATTTCCACTCTGAGGAAGAACGCTGAGGATTCTTGCTGACTCTGACAATCAAGACTTGACAGGGAACTCGTATTCCCACATCAAGTGGATGCGGTGTTTCAGCTCTAGTCATAAGGTTCTGATTATATGTTAACAGCGAAATAAATGAATAAATAGATAATGCATCTTCCACGGCAGGAGAAGCCAAATATTTCCGTCCATACGGTCAATAGAGGAAACGATGGTTCCAAGAGGAATCAGTAACATCTCACAAAGGATGAGTAGTTTGGACAAGAACAAGAGGGGTATATTTCTGATATTTCTCAAGATTGCAGAAACGTGGAGCATGCAAATCAGGTTACGATTTGGCTAATCTGATCATGTGTTTGGTTACCCAGTTTAAGATGGATGATTGGCTTTCAGCAATTTAGCTGATTCAGAGGATTAGGGCCTCTATCAATCTTGAAGATGCATACTTTGCCATATCTCTACACAAGAGGCACAGATATATCTGGTGGTTTGATGACAAAGCCAGTGGTGCAAAATTTAGGCCCTACCTAGGGGTTGTCTTCAGGCCTAGGCTATTTGCAAAGATTCTAAAGCTAATGCTGCCCTATTCAGATCAAAAGGGCATTGTGTCATGGAGCTTACAGATGACATGCAAAAATTGTAGCTGATAAGACTCAGGGGTTTATCAGTAGATGCCTCTTACGATATTAAGGATGAGGCAACATGAAATTTAATAATGCCAAATTTGCCTACTCATTCAGAGTGTCCATGGTAAGGCGGCTGAAAGAAGTTCCTATTTACTTTGAAGTCTCGAGTGATGGGTAGCTCAGCCTATTTCTCGTGCAGCTAGCTCTGCACGATTGTATGGGAAGTTGTGGAGAAGACAGGTGAGCTACTTTAAAACAGAAGTAGCAGAGCTTTGTGTTTCCTTCAGTTTGCGCTCAGAGAAGTGATTATGTTATAGCACAATTGACACTGCTTGTGCTGCTTTGTCATTCTCTATAGTACGATATGTGGGACAATAAATTATTGGTCATTCTCCCTTTGTTAACTAACATCATGCAAGGTGTCTTTTATATGACCGCTCAAAAAGCCTAGACTCATAGTAATGTGGAATGTGTATCAGTAAATTATTATGCAGATATTCTTCTACTGTTTTCCTAATGGGAGCAGAATCTTTTAAGTTGTTTATGCTTTAGCAGCTGATTTCAGCACAAAGAACACACCCTTTACTCAATCTCTGTCTCGGTCTCTGGGTCATTACTGACATGGGGTTAGCTTGTTATGGGAATGATCTCATAAAGCTAAATGGGCATGGTTGGGCACAAGTTGGAGTTGTCAGCATACCCACCAGATCGGAGATTGGGGGTGTTATTATGTATACAGGTACACTGAGCTTGCTGGTACCTATGAGATGAAGGATACTTTCTTCATTGTGATTTAATAGTATTCAAGAAATTGTTGATGGCTCATTAGCAGCCAATAGAATGGATATTCCCATTTGCCCATCTTCTTGCGACAGCAGGAGGTTTACATAGTACACTTTCAGAAGTTATAACATTTTGGTTGAATATGCCTGGATGATTGCAGCTAGAATTATGTACAGTGTTGCATGAGTTATTGTCTAACTCAAAGCCAATTGGGACTATGGTCCGATTAAGGGCAATGGCCATGCTTGCAAGTTAGTATCATGTTGTTAATAACCCATGTCTTTCTATCATTTATGATTTTATCTGTTTAAGTAATTCACACACAGATTGGGTTACTGCATGAAACCACATAGCTTTGAAGGCTTCACGTAGTCACTCATGTGACTTCGAAATAAAATAGAAAGATTAAACGAAAACTTACCGTTTGAAGTTTGATCTTTATTTTATGAGAAGTTGAAGTGAGGGATTACGTGCCCTCCACTCGCAACCCTGATTCTCATAAGGATCATTCGGTAAGTCTAAGGTCATTAATCTTTCTATAGTTTAAGTCCTGCAACTGGTCTGTGGTTTCATACAGTTGCTCTGAAGATTGACGTGCATGTGGGCTGGTGGGCTCTTCACATAATCCCTCACTTCAACTTCTCATAAAATAAAGATCAAACTTCAAATGGTAAGTTTTTGTTTAATCTTTCTATTAGGCTGATTGAATGTTGCTCAAGACCTAATGCAGAATTGACATTTTCCCCCCTATCGGCCCACAACACTGTGATAGCGCTCCAGAAAGCATCCACCCCCCCCCCCCCATATATTTTATATATATAAAACAAACAAATACAAACCCAACACAAACCGCTACGGAACTCCACTGGTCACCAATCAGAAAAACAATGCTCTACAGTGCCCTTTGACACCTTCCTCTCGGCCAATCTTGAATCCAATTAACCTTGGATTTCATGTGCTCTAACTTTCCTGACTAATCTACCCTGCTGGACCTTGCCAAAGGTCCTATTTCTGAGCTCTATCCACGTAGGCTCATTGGACGGTCTGTCAAAAACATTTTCTCTGAGCACTGTAGTTATGCCCTGCCTCATCAAAAAAGGCAAACCTCTCTCCCCAGCTCTACTTTTACCAGCATCTCTATCATGTTAGCAGAAATCTACACCCTGGGATGCAGAGCTACCAGTGCTGTCTTCGCCATGTTTCTATATATCCAGTTCTTTTAAATATTTTCCTGGCCAATCTAATAACATTTTTCATCCACTATATTGGGGAAAACAGCATTAAATGCACCAAGAAAGGTTATACTCTAAATTCCATGGATTTGTATTCCATAATGGAATAAATTCCCACCTAGTGGAAGGAAAATCAATCTGAATATATCAAAAACAAAAATGAACATGTCCAAAATGCCAACCATCCACCAAAAAGCACAACATTTTGTTGACAAATGTAAATAAACCCAGGAAGAAGGAAGTAGTGTTCTAATCATTGATTTGGCAAGGTCCAGCATGGTAGACCTGTCAGGAAGGAAGAGTATCCATTATTGATGTTAATGGATTTTTTTCCTCATTTGTTCCTTCTGATCTTCTCAACAGTGATGGATCCAAAATTCCAGTTGCTAACACTTCCCAACAGTAAGAGTAACAACATCAGGATAATATATCTTACTTTATCATTTGTTACTATTACGTGCACCAAAATCCAAGCGCTATGTTATAAAGTATTCTCTGTGGTCCGGAGGAGGTGAGTTCATGTATGGCTCTTTGATTTTCACCAGGTAAAAATGGAGACTGAAAGATGTTAAATCCCCTGGGCCCTTATGGTCTGCATCCCAGGGTCCTCAGGGAGGTGGCTCTAGAAATAGTGGACGCATTGGTGATCATTTTCCAATGTTCAATAGATTCAGGATCAGTTCCTATGGATTGGAGGATAGCTAATGTTATCCCACTTTTCAAGAAAGGAGCGAGAGAGAAAACGGAGAATTACAGACCAGTTAGCCTGAGCGGTGGTGGGAAAGATGCTGGAGTCAATTATTAAAGAGGTAATAATGGGACATTTGGATAGCAGTAAAAGGATTAGTCCAAGTCAACATGGATTTATGAAAGGGAAATCATGCTTGACTAATATTCTGGAATTATTTGAGGATGTGACAAGTAAAATGGATGAAGGGGTACCAGTGGATGCAGTGTATCTAGACTTTCAGAAAGCCTTTGATAAGGTCCCACACGGGAGACTGGTGATTAAAATTAGAGCACATGGTATTGGGGGTAGACTGTTGACATGGATAGCAAATTGGTTGGCAGATTGGAAGCAAAGAGTAGGAGTGCACGGGTCCTTTTCAGAATGGCAGGCAGTGGCGAGTGGAGTGCCGCAAGGCTCGGTGTTGGGGCCACAACTGTTTACCATATATATTAATGATTTGGAAGAGGGAATTAGGAGCAACACTAGCAAGTTTGCAGATGAGAAAAAGCTGGGTGGCAGTGTGAACTGTAAAGAGGATGTTAGGAGGTTGCTGGGTGACTTGGACAGGTTGAGTGAGTGGGCAGATGCGTGGCAGATACAGTATAATATAGATAAATGTGAGGTTATCCACTTGGGTGGAAAAAACAAGGGGGCAGATTATTATCTCAATGGGGTTAGGTTAGGTAAGGGGGAGGTACAGCGAGACCTGGGTGTCCTTGTACACCGGTCACTGAAAGTTGGCGTGCAGGTACAGCAGGCAGTGAAGAAAGCTAATGGAATGTTGGCCTTCATAACAAGAGGATTTCAGTATAGGAGTAAAGAGGTTCTTCTGCAGTTGTATAGGGCTCCGGTGAGACCACAACTGGAGTATTGTGTACAATTTTGGTCTCCTAATTTGACAAAGGACATCCTTGTGATTGAGGCAGTGCAGCGTAGGTTCACGTGATTGATCCTTGGGATGGTGGGACTATCATATGAGGAAAGATTGAAAAGACTAGGCTTGTATTCACTGGAGTTTAGAAGGATGAGGGGGATTCTTATAGAAACATATAATACAATACAATACAATTCAATTTATTGTCATTTGGACCCCTTGAGGTCCAAACGAAATGCCGTTTCTGCAGCCATACATTACAAACAAATAGACCCAAGACACAACATATTTTACATAAACATCCATCACATTGCTGTGATGGAAGGCCAAAAAAACTTTTCTCTCCACTGCACTCCCCCCACCGATGTCAGAGTCAAAGTCAAAGCCCCCGGCAGGCGATGGCGATTGTCCCGTGGCCATTTAAGCCACGCCGGGTGATGCAAGGCCGCACACCGGGTTCTTGATGTTAGAGCCCCCGGCGTGCGCTCGCAAACTCCCGCGGCATTCCAAGCCGCGCGGGGCGGTGATGTAGGCCCCGCTCCAGGAGCTCTTCAACCCCGCAACTCGGGCGGGAGAAGTCGCCGTTGCAGGAGCCCTGAAAAGCGGTCTCCCTCCAGGGACCCGCGGGCTCCCGGTGCCGTCCGCCAAACCCGCAGTTGCAGCCACCGAATCTCCGGGGGTCGGGCCGCAGCAGCGTCCACCACAGCTCCACCCGCTCTGGACTCGGCCAGCTCCGCGATGGTGAGGTGAGTAGTTGGCACCACAGCCCCCGGTCTTCCTGTTGGAGGCCGCTCCTCGTTGCAGCCCCAACGACAACGGAGACCCGACAAAGGAAAGGTCGGGTCTCCCGTGCAGGGAGAGATTTAAAAGTTACCCCCAACCCCCCCACACCACCCCCACCCCCCCCACACACATACCCCAACAAAAATATCAAAAACTACATTAAAACATAGACATAAAATAATAAAAACGCAGACGGACTGCAGAGGCCGTTGCAGACGAGAGTCGCGCCGCCTACCGGATTATAAAAGGACTGGCCAAGCTAAATGCAGGAAAAATGTTCCCAATGTTGGGCGAGTCCACAACCAAGAGCCACAGTCTTAGAGTAAAGGGGAGGTCATTTAAGACTGAGGTGAGAAAAAACTTTTTCACCCAGAGAGTTGTGAATTTATGGAATCCCCTGCCACAGCGGGCAGTGGAGGCCAAATCACTGGATGGATTTAAGAGAGTTAGATAGAGCTCTAGGGGCTAGTGGAATCAAGGGATATGGGGAGAAGGCAGGCACGGGTTATTGATAGGTGACGATCAGCCATGATCACAATGAATGGCGGTGCTGGCTCGAAGGGCCGAATGGCCTCCTCCTGCTCCTATTTTCTATGTTTCCATGTTTCTATGAAACATTTGGCCCTTTGAATCATCCACTTGAGTGAAGAAGGAGTGACTATAATTCCCATTCCTGTGGACAATGTGCTTCTGGTTTGTTTGTTTTGTGCCCTTAGTGCAAAAGATCAAGTGTAGCTCAATTATTTTTTCCTCGCACATTTTTCCTTTCTTGCTACACAATTTGAATTTCCCCTGAAAAGGGGATTAATAAAGTATTTATTATTATTATTACTATTATTATTATTATTATTATTATTATTATTATTATTATTATTATTATTATTATTACACCAGCAAGGAAATTTGATCTCAGCCACCCAAGAACATTTAATTTCATCATGATAAAAACAATCCTTTGCTAGTCGATACAGTTTTTTAATGCGTGTTTGTGTTCAGTAAATATGATATTAATATCCAAGGTAAATTAGCCAATTGGATTCAAAATTGGCCCAGACAAAGGTGTGAAAAGGTAGTTGTTGATAGTAATTTCCACATACATGGATATGCACATTAAAGTAAATAAGCATTGATTTAAACATCCTATTTATGTTGATTCAGTAGGTTAATTGGTGAAGTAAATTACCTTTTACTGTAGGTAACGTAAAATAATCAAAGGGGAGTTGATCTGTTTGAGAATAAATTAACAACGCCATAGAGAATAAGGAGAGACAGAAAGGAACAGATGGAATTACTCTGCATGGAACCAGCATAGATGCAATGGAGCAAATGGCCTTCTGTGTCATACTAAGTATCAACAAAAGCTGGGAAGTTGTGGGAAGCTAAGAACAAAATATCTGGCAAAGATATTTGTATCATCCATAACCATGGGTGGAGTGCCAGAAGACGGTGGTTAATATCGTGCCTCTATTTAAGAAAGGCTGCAAATATATTATTGATGGGAATTCGAGAGACAGGATCAATCAGGATTTGGAAAGTTAAGAACTGATTAGAGATTGTCAGCATGGTTTTGTGTGTGGAGGGTCTCATGTTATTTGTTATTTATATTAACAAATTAGATGTGAATGTAAGTGGCATGGCTAGTAAGTTTACAGTTGACACCAAAATCGGTGGAAGAACGGACAGTGAAGAATGCAATTGGGATTAAAACAGGATTGATTGGATTGATCAGTTGGGCCAATGGGTCGGAGAATGGTAGATGGCGTATATTTAAGATAAATGTGATGTGTAGCATTTGGAAAGTGAAAACAGGGCAGGAGATACAATAAAGAATGCCCTGAGAAGTATGGCAGACCAGAAATACCCAGAGGAGAAGGTACATAATTCTAAAAAAGCGGTGATACAATTGAATATCATGTTGAATGAGGTATTTGGCATGTTTGCCTTCATGATCAGTGAATTGAGTATGAGAGTTGGGTTGATATGTCACAGCTATACAAGACATTGGTAAGTACATATTTTGGAGTTCTGGTTGGCCTAATATAAAAATAATGCAACTAAACTGGAAAGGGTTCAGAGAAGATTTATAAGAATGTTACTGGATCTGGAAGGTTTGAGATAAGATGAGGCTGCATCGGCTGTGTCATTTTCCCTGGAATGTAGGAGGCTGAGGCCTTATAGACATTTATAAAATCATGAAGGTAGCATGAATAGCCACAGTGATTTCCCAGGACAGAAAAGTCGAAAACTAGAAGGCAGAGACGTAAGTTGAGAAGGGAAAGATTTAAATGAGACCTGAGGGACAATTATTTCGCACAGAAGGTGGTGCTTACATGAAGCGAGCTGCCAGAGGAAGTGATAGAGGTGGGTACAACTATGACATTTAAAAACACATGGATGACTACATGGATAGGAAAGGTTTGGAGGCATAGGAGCCAAGTGCATCCAAGTGAGGCCAGCTCAGTTACACAACTTGGTCAGTATGGAATGGTTGGGCCAAAGCGCCTGTTACTATGCTGCATAGCTCCGACACTATGATTTTATGACTTCACAACCTTAAGAATGGTTCTTAATAATTGCTCACATTGATGACCAATAGAATTTCTGAATTTGAACTCAAAATATTTGTCGCAGGCCCCCTTGGTCATTCAGGCAATTATAGAGCAATTAGTTTGATGCCGCAAGAAAGAAAAATAATTAAATATGAATTTGATTGCAGCAAAACTGAAATATTGATTATAAATAGTCAGCATAATTTCCAGAATATAAATTCATGCTTGACCACTTTAGTTGTATGCTGAGTAAGATAGGAAGGCTGGGTTAGAGCAGTGTGGTCAATGGCATATATTTGGATTTTGAAACCACCATCACTAAAGTTCACTATGTAATGGGGTTTTGGCTTAGAGATGAGCATGTAGATTACAAACAAATAGCAGAAATGATCAGAATCTGACCAGAACACAAAATAAATAGGAATAGTCAAAGAAAATGCTCAATTGGTGAAAAATAGGAAGTGATTCCCAAGGACTGGTGGTGGCATGGTGAATATTTGCATTTACTAAAATTGTTTGCACTTGGGAGTTAAAAATACAATGATTGAAAACTGTCATTAAGAAAGAAACTGAGGGCTTCAGGGTAATACTGTGCAATACTGCGCAAAATACAAGGCACTATTAACAACCTCAGAATGTCTTTGTCACCGGCAATTGTCTTTCAAGTAACTAATTGCAAGATTGAGAATTTAGGTTCGTGGAATAATGAACATCATTGGAAAATAACAGTCCACATGAGGTCGCAGAGTACTAGGATCCAGGGAAGTGCCAGTCAAACATCTTTACAAATAGCATTGCAGGTTAACAGGAATTTCTTTAAATGCCAACAAAAAACTTGGGTTCACTTTTGAAAGAATACATTGCAAAGCAGAGGTAATATATTATTTATGAAATTACTTCATAAATTCATACTAAGTAGATTTTGTTCTGTGCTGGTCTCTCTGTTATTAAAAGGAGATAGAAGCTCCAGGGAATGGGAAACAAAAAAATATGCATGGATGTTGCCTGAACTGAGGGGTTACAACTCTCACTTAACACTCAATAGGCTGTTGGGGGGAAGTGCACAGGGAAGTACTTGTGTAGGCTTTTGGGAAAGCATGGGCTTGTATCCTTAACACCCTGGAGGAAATGAGAGATGGTAAATGCCCATCTTTCTCAGAATGGGTCAAACTATGCTGGTTAGATTTCATGGTTCCCATTGAACCTGCAGCATTCAACTGTTTTGACTTCAGTAAGTCTGGGGCTTCTGTAGACTTTAGAGATACAACGTGGAAACAGGCCCTTCAGCCCATCAAGTGCATGCCGCCCAGCGATCACCCCGTACACGACACACTAGGGACAATTTCTTTACTCAGAGAGTGGTAGCTGTGTGGAATGAGCTTCCAGTGAAGGTGGTGGAGGCAGGTTCGTTTTTATCATTTAAAAATAAATTGGATAGTTATATGGATGGGAAAGGAATGGAGGGTTATGGTCTGAGCGCAGGTATATGGGACTAGGGGAGATTATGTGTTCGGCACGGACTAGAGGGGTCGAGATGGCCTGTTTCCGTGCTGTAATTGTTATATGGTTATTATATGGTTATGTGGTTAATTTACAATTTTTACTGAAGCCAATTAACCTACAAACGTGCACATCTTTGGAGTGTTGGATTTAATCAGAGCGATCATGTGGACAGGGCCGGATTTAGATGAAGAGAGGCCCTAAGCTGTTCCACTTGTGAGGCCCCCTCCGCGTTGGTTTTCAGCGCTGACGGCGAGGCAGTGACTGGACAGCCATGTCGGCCAAATCTCCCACAATTCAAAGCGAGGGAGAAAGTGCCCAGCGCCGACCAGTTGCCGTTGCAGTGCGCATGCGCAGGGCGGCCGATGATGTGCTGGCCGTGGTTGTGCGCATGTGCAGGGGGGAGGATGTGCAGGCCGCAGCAATGCGCATGTGCAAGGCGGCCTGCCGTTCCAGCGGATGAGGAGCGAGCGGAGCCCGGCGGCCCGGACACGGATAGCGGGGGGAAATGGAGAGAGAGAGATAGAGAGGGGGGCCCACCCAGAGTTGAACGGTAGGTGTCCTGCCTTGGCCGGAGGTTCCCTAGATTTCGAGGCCCTAGGCTTCAGCCTATGAAGTCAAATGGTAAATACGGCACTGCGAGGCCCCCCTAGACCTCGAGGCCCTAAGCTTAAGTTTGTCTAGCTTATAGGGTGATTTCACGAAAGGTCACTGGAGCGTAGATCCGCACCCACGTGACCGAAAATTTTAACTGGAGTACATGCGTCACTTCCGGTACATGTTAGTGAATGGGAAAACACGCACTTTCACACCCGTTAAAAACATCAAAAACGGCCAGTTTTTGAGCTGCAATTAACTGTACCAGTCGGGGTGACCGTGAGGAACAGCTACCTAAATTTACAGTCCAAAAAAAAGATAGAAACTAAGGTAAATTCAAGAGGGAGCTGAAGGTGCAAAAACAGCGGAAGTTGTTATCGGACATTTGCCGTGGAGATTTAAAGATCGAAAATATCGGGAATTATCGCGTTTGCTCGCTGCATTTCATCAAAAGTGGCATTATTGGCTTTGTTATCTTTATTCATTTGTTATATGAAAAGTATTAAAAGTTAAAAATCCGTCAGTAAAATTGCAAAATCGCCCATGGTTCTCAGGTGGGTTTTAACATGCAAAATGAAAACGCTTCTGAAGCTCCATTTACCATTTAAATAATCGTAAACTATCATTGCGTTTTGAAATAAATTTTACTGAGATGCAAGCTAAGGAATGGGATAATTGTCAGCTGTTGGACAAAAGCAGGACATTTTATTATTTGCCAAAATATATTTCTCAATGTTTCTTGTTTAAAGCCTGCACAATCACCCAAACTACTTATTTATTTATCATCTAATAACGGACAAGCCTGCAGCATGGAATGATGTCAACAATCCTGATTGGGCATCCACTGTGAGCAGGATAGACAATGTGCACAAGAACGCCATGCACGTGCAACAAGAAGAGTATTAAAGCAGATTTGGTTGCAGCTCAAGCATCTATAGCTCTGCAAGTTGATGGCGTTCTTGTGCACATTGTCAGTTCATTTTGCATGTTAAAACCCACATGAGAACCATGGGCGATTTTGCCATTTTACTGACGGATTTTTAACTTTTAATACTTTTCATATAACAAATGAATAAAGATAAAAAGTCAATAATGCCTTACTTTTGATGAAATGCAGCGAGCAAACGCGATAATTCCCGATATTTTCGATCTTTAAATCTCCACGGCAAATGTCCGATAACAACTTCCGCTGTTTTGACACCTTCAGCTCCCTCTTGAATTTACCTTAGTTTCTATCTTTTTTTTGGACTGTAAATTTAGGTAGCTGTTCCTCACGGTCACCCCGACCGGTACAGTTAATTGCAGCTCAAAAACTAGCCGTTTTCGATGTTTTTAACGGGTGTGAAAGTGCGTGTTTTCCCATTCACTAACATGTACCGGAAGTGACGCATGTACTCCAGTTAAAATTTTCGGTCACGTGGGTGCGGATCTACGCTCCAGTGACCTTTAGTGAAATCACCCTATAGGCAAATCCGGCCCTGCATGTGGAGAATGTACACGCTTCAATACAGACAACACCTGTAGTCAGGATTGGACCCGGAACTCTGGCGCTGTAATGACTTAACTGTAGCTCTACGGCTGCCGACCTCAACTAACATATTGACATTTAGAATGCTGGAATTCTGAGACATAGTGACAGCCATTGGTGCAACAGTCATTATGTCTCTTCGTTGATGCCCTGTCATTGATTTGATCCTTTTGGAATAGTGATTTTCAAGGTTTCAAGGTTTCATGGTCAGATTATTTTCACGTGTACCAATTAAGGTATAGTGAAATTTGAATTACCATACATCCATACTAAAAAAATGCAACAAAGCATACAACTACATGAAAGTTAACATAAACATCCACCACAGTGGATTCCACGTTCCTCACTGTGATGAAAGGCAATGAAGTCCAAACTTCATCCGCTTTTATTCTCACGCGGTCAGCGCAGTCGAACCATCTGCAGTCAGGGTGATTGAAGCTCCGGCAGCCAATGGTCGAAGCGCCACGTCGGGGCGATCAAAGCTCTTGCGCTGGGCAGTCGAAGCTCCTGCGTCGGGCGGTCGAAGTTCCTGCGGCTTGGAGTTCCCGAAGTCGGTCTCTAACCAGAGACTGCAAGCTTCTTGCAACTACTTCCAAAATTGCTGAACAAACAAAATAAAAGTTGCAGTGGTCCGGAACATACTCTTAGAGTCTGGACTGAGAGTACAGGATCTTGGTGAGACCACACCTGGAGTATTGCGTACAGTTTTGGTCTCCAAATCTGAGGAAGGACATTATTGCCATAGAGGGAGTGCAGAGAAGGTTCACCAGACTGATTCCTGGGATGTCAGGACTGTCTTATGAAGAAAGACTGGATAGACTTGGTTTATACTCTCTAGAATTTAGGAGATTGAGAGGGGATCTTATAGAAACTTACAAAATTCTTAAGGGGTTGGACAGGCTAGATGCAGGAAGATTGCTCCCGATGTTGGGGAAGCCCAGGACAAGGGGTCACAGCTTAAGGATAAGGGGGAAATCCTTTAAAACCGAGATGAGAAGAACTTTTTTCACACAGAGAGTGGTGAATCTCTGGAACTCTCTGCCACAGAGGGTAGTCGAGGCCAGTTCATTGGCTATATTTAAGAGGGAGTTAGATGTGGCCCTTGTGGCTAAGGGGATCAGAGGGTATGGAGAGAAGGCAGGTACGGGATACTGAGTTGGATGATCAGCCATGATCATATTGAATGGCGGTGCAGGCTCGAAGGGCCGAATGGCCTACTCCTGCACCTAATTTCTATGTTTCTATTTCTATGTTTCTAAAACATTACATGAATGAAGAATTTAGAGAGTTTTATTTTCATGGATATATAGTGCACAGAAACATGCCTTTCAGCTCATCTTGCCCATGCTGAATATCAAGTACTTGTAAATTAACTTTCATTACTGAAAGCTAAGAATATTGAAGGCTATCTGTTTCATTGGTTAGTGCTGAAGCAACTCAGTGGATCAAGCTGCATCTCTGGAGAAAATAAACTGCTGACGTTTTGGATCGGAACCCTTCTTCAGACTCTGGAAGACCGGAGAAGGGTTCCGACCTAAAACATCACCTGTTCCTTTTCTCCTGAGATGCCAACTCACCCACTGAGGTGCTCCAGCACTTTGTGTCTATCTTCGGTATAAACCAGCATCTGCAGTTCCTTCCTATCAATAGAAGTGATTGCTTAGAGACACAAGGAACTGCAGATGCTGGAATTCTGATTAAAACATAAAGTGCTGAAGTAACTCAGTGGGTCAGACAACATCTCTGGAGGACATGGATAGTAAATGTTCTGGGTTGGGTCCTTTCTTCGTTCTGATTTCAGTAGTGACGGAGAGAAAGCCAGATAAGTGATTGCTTATCAATTTCAATGACCTCCCATGTAGAAAATAGTAGTTGTGTTCTTAAGAGACAATGGTTTTTTATTACTGTGAGAATAAAGATAAATTTATTTTTCTGACAACTTTTTTTTCTACTTGCTAATTTTTTAAGTAATCTTTAACGGTTCTCTGCTTATTGATCAAAAGTGCATTACAACTAATCAGACACATAAAAATGTTCCGTAACTCATCGATTGCATGAAATCTAATTTGCATGGTGGAAACACGTGTTATACCAAACTGCCTGTACCTGCCTCAACCACCTGCTATGGCAGTGCATTCCAGAGTTTAAACACCACCTGTATGACACTGTTCCTCTCCAAATTAGGGTGGCACAGTGGCACAGCTGGTTGAGCTACTGCCCTACAGAGACCTGCGTTCGACCCTGATCTTGGGCGCTGAGTGTGTGGAGTTTGCAAGTTGTCCATGTGACCGCGCGGGATTGCTCTTAATGCTTTGGCTTCCTCCCACATTTCCAAAGACATTTGGGGTTTGTAGATAAATTAGCCTTTGTAAATGTCCCCTAAAATGTAGGGAATAGAAGAGAAAGTAGAACATATTGTGAACAGTGTTGATCTGATGGGCTGAAGGGCTTGTTTCCATGTTGTAACCAAACCAAAACTAAAACAAACTAGATCCCCTTTAAACATTTTATCTCATATCCTAAGTTTAGGACCTCCAGTTTTAGATACCCCTGCCATCAGCAAATAAAAATCATACCATTTATTCTGTCTATGCTCATATTTTTTTACACCTCAATCAGACTTTCTCACTGTCTCCTCTATTCTACGGAAAACAATCATCGTCTATCCAGTCTCTACTGTAAATTAAAGGCTGCATCCCAGACATTATCCTACTCTACACCCCCTCTGGTGCAATCAAGTCCTTTTCACATTATGGCTCTTTATATTCTATACCTAATGTAAACAACTAACCTATATGTCTTCTTCACCACCTGATCCATTTGTGTTTCCACATTAAGTTAATCCTTAGATTTATACACTAAGATCCCCCTCTTCCTCAATACTACTATAAGCCATATCACACATTGTGTATAATGATGAAAGAGCTTTCATATAATTGTATTACTTAAAATGGTGTGGTAAAAATGCAGTCCTAAGGCTGAAGATATTACCTGAATTACATATCAATTCAATAAAATTCGTATTGAAGTTTGGTGAAGTTCAATGGTGAACTTTTGTTAACTGGTAAATTCATTGTTTGGTGAACAAACCAACTTTGGATCATGACCAGGAAAAGTAGAGCAATCGATACACCTTCTGTCAGGATGATTCATCAACACCTGTGTCAAACAAAACTATTCCAAGTGCAAACTTGAACAAAGCAACATGTTTTAGCAAGTGTCTGCAGACTTCTGTGAAATAAAAGGACATGAAAATGTTCTAGCCTTATTCCACGTGGTTGGTAGCTAAACCCACGGGAACTCCTACTGTCAAGGAAAATATGTTAGATGAGTTAAGAACAATTTTTAGATGTCATAGTCTACTGAGGGACATAATTTCTGACAACGAACTTCAATTTTGCTTTTGGCAATTTAATGATTTTGTGAGAAAAATTATAATTATCACCTGGGAACCAATGGATAAGCTGAATGTTCTGTCAAAGACACCTTGAAGAATCTAGTACTCCAAGCATTCTCATCTGTTAGCAATAACCATCAAAATATAGAACTTTTCAACACAATACTACTGGGTCTTTAAGAAAAAGCTTAAGTTTAGTACATCAAAATCTTGCTGACAGTGAGAAGCACCAGTGTCAAAAAAAGTTAGGTTCCACGGAGGAAGTTTCAGAACAGAAATTGTGTGCAGGTTTTTTATAGACCAATACAAAATGAATGCAAATAATTGGAAAATTAGCACAGTTTTTACTGGTTGTGGTTGTAAATGGCCTGAATAATGAAAAAACAGACGTGTCACATGGTTGCAGAGAGAAATGCACATGACCAGGTTGTTCCACAGTCATATTTAAACGGTATCTCAGGTTGCATCTTCCAGAAACAGATTCCATGAAAAAAAACACAATCATCAAAACCTGAGGTACTGCCTGTTCAACCAAGAAAAAAGGGCAGAGTCTCAAAAATCGAATCTGCCAGGCACAATTGTTTGGAGGAACTCAGAAGTGAAGATTGTTTCCATTGAATTCAGAGGTGGGGGTGAAGAATAGATTATACTAAAAGATCAAGAGTCTCTGGTGCTGTGAGGCAGCAGCTCTACCCGCTGTGTCACCGTGCCACCCCTGTGCCTCCACTAAACTGTCCATTGAGCCGTCTTCCTCTGGAGATGTCACTGTGCTTGTTAATGTTATGAGTTATGAGATGTTAATGAGTCTCTTGCCCAGAGTAGGTGAAACGAGGACCAGAGGACATAGGTTTAAGGTGAAGGGGAAAAGATTTAATAGGAATCTGAGGGGTAACCTTTTCACACAAAGGGTGGTGGGTACATGGAACAAGTTGCCTGAAGAGGTAGTTGAGGCTGGGACTATCCCAATGTTTAAGACACAGTTGAACAGGTACATGGATGGGACAGGTTTGGAGGATATGGGCCAAACGCAGGCAGGTGGAACTAGTGTAGCTGGGACATGTTGGCCGGTGTGGGCAAGTTGGACAGTCTGGCCTCTTTCCATGCTGTGTGACTCTATCAACTTGAATTCAAAAAGGTGCAATGAGATTAAATGTATGGACCACTAGTTAATTTGTAAACTTTTATTTTATTGTGATGCTTTCAAATATTAATTCCAAATATAGACATATAACACTTAGTTGGATAACAACAAAAGAATCTACTTATTTCCATTAGATGGACATATCTCTCTCCCGGGAGCTGGAAGACATGTACATAGATCATGTGCTCAGACTTGCAGGTAAATCACTATTTCTTGATGCATGCATGACATTACAAGATCTCATTCATTCTAAGGGGCAATTCCAGGCCATGGAATTAGGAGGCTAAGGGGAAGGTAAGTAGCTTTAAAAAAAATTATATATATATATATATATATAATACATTTTAAAGAAAACAACTTACCTTCTATATATATAGTATATACATATACTATATATATATATAGTATAAGTATATGTATATACTATATATATATATATATAGCATATATATATAGTATATGTATATATATATATATATATATATATATAGAAGGTAAGTTGCTTTATTTTAATTACTTTTAAATGTATTATATATATATATATATATGGGTGTATATATATGAGAGTTTTAGTAATATTAGTATATATATATATATATAGGTATATATATATACACACACACACACACACACACACACACATATATATATATATATATATATATATATATATATATTTATATATATATATATGTGTGTGTGTGTGTGTGTGTGTGTGTGTGTGTGTGTGTGTGTGTGTGTGTGTGTGTATATATATATATATATGTATATATATGTGTGTGTGTGTATATATATATATATATAAATATATATATATATATATACTAATATTACTAAAACTCTCATCTTCATTGTTTGCCGGTTTGTTTGCCCGGTTTCTATTTGCGCAAAAGCAGTACATGAAATCGCAACAATTTTTGGCCCTCCTTACTCACCGTTGTCCTGTGATGTAAATTAAACAAGTTTCCTTCAGTTTGATGGTATATTTTACAAGTTATAGATGTTTAAAAAAATAAAATAAAACAGTGCCCTCACTTGCCCCACCCCCACATGCCCCGCCCCCACTTGCCCTGCCCCCACTTGCCATCTTTCCTTGACTGGTGTCACAAAGGACAACCTATGGGTCCCCAGCGTGGCCTTTCCACAGATTTCAGACCGCCATCTTTTTTTCCTTTTGCCTCAAAATGGGAACACAATAGAACCACGGGTAAGTTTCCTTCCATTTTACTGCTGCTGTGGGCCCGTGGGGAGGGAGAGCGCGGGGAGGGAAAGGTGCAGAACTCGGGGCAAGGCAGTCTTGGCCTCTCCCTCCCCCTACCCCGGCTTCTCACCACTCAGCCCATCCTCCCTAACAGCCCCCACCCCGAGGAGCAGCTCCGGGCCCGAGGAGAGGGAGAGGAGCGGCACCCGAATGGGGGGCTGCTGCTCCAGGCCCGTGTGGCGGGAAAGCCCACTGGGTGCAACCAGGGGCTGTTGCTCTGGGCCCGCGGGAAGGGAGAGGGCGGGGGAGAGGAGCGGCACCCGTGGGGTGCCTGTGGGCAGGGAGAAGACCGGGACCCGGGGTAAGGACTACAGGTGAGGGGGGACAGTGGGGAGTGGGATAGGGGGGAGGAGAGGAGCGGGGGTGGAAGGGGATATAGGGAGAGGAGGGGGGGAGTGGGGAAGGGGGATAGAGGGAGAGGAGGGCAATGGTGGAGGTGAGCAGGGAGAGTGCGGGAGTGGGATAGGGAGGAGGTGAGGTGTGGGGGAGCAGGGAGATAGAGGGAGAGCAGGGTGGTACGGAGGGGAGAGGTGTTATGGAGGGAGTGAGGAACTGACTGAGGGTAGGGGAAAGGAGAGGGAGGGAGAGGTAAAGGGGAGGGGAGGAGGACAGGGGAAAGAACAGTGAGAGTGAAGAGGAGGGGTAGGGAGTTCTGGGGATGGTGAATGGAGGACAATAAGGGTAGGAAGACGGATGCCCGTCAGTCCACCATGCGCAGTTGGGGGCTATGGGTCAGTGGTGGAATATTGTGTTGAGGAACAGGCTTCCCATGTGACAGGGATCCAATGGGTCACTCTTGGTCCAGTATAGCGGAGTCTGGGGATATGGGAAGAGGCAGGAATGGGGTATTGATTGTGGATAATCAGCCATAATCACAGTAAATGTCGGTGCTGACTCAAAGAGCAGAATAGCCTGCTCCTGCACCTATTGTCTATTGTCTATTGCCTATATATTGTCTATATATTTATCTATATACTATTAAAATTATCATCATGTGTGTGTGCTGTATGTTTTGTATCTTCCTCAAAACGCTACGCGCTAGCGCTTAAATTTTTACATATTCTAACTCATTTTTACTCAGGTTCACTTAAGATTTCATCCTATATTACACGTTATATACGATTAAAGTTTAAAAAAAGTCAAAAAACGCTCCTCACAGAGAGCCTTTTTCCAGCAGCTTCTAGTGATGATATCACAATGCCATCTGACATACGTCCAATCAATAGACAATAGGCAATAGACAATAGACAATAGGTGCCGGAGTAGGCCATTCGGCCCTTCAAGCCTGCACCGCCATTGAATGTGATCATGGCTGATAATCCACAATCAGTACCCCGTTCCTGCCTTCTCCCCATATCACCTGACTCCGCTATCTTCAAGAGCCCTACCTTGCTCTTTCTTGAAAGTATCTAGAGAATTGGCCTCCATCTCCCTCTGAGGCAGAGAATTCCACAGACTCACAACTCTGTGTGAAAAAGTGTTTCCTCCTCTCCGTGCTAATTGGCTTACCCCTTATTCTTAAACTGTGGCCCCTGGTTCTGGACTCCCCCAACATTGGGAACATGTTTCCTGCCTCTAGCATGTCCAAACCCTTAATAATCTTATATGTTTCAATAAGATATCCTCTCATCCTTGTATGAATCATAACGGATCTTATTTACAAATGACATCACAATGGGACTTTGCCAACGGTAACTGCAGCTTCTCACAGAGAGCCTTTTTCCAGCAGCTTCCAGTGATGATGTCACAATGCCACTCACAGTGCACCAATCACAATGGGCTCTCAAACTGCTGTGCCATAATTACATCACAATGGGACGTTGCCAACGGTAATGGCAGCTTCTCACAGAGAGCCCTTTTCCAGCAGCTTCCAGTTATGGTGTCACAGTGCCACTCACGGTGCACCAAACACAATGGGCTCTCAAGTTGCTGAATGCAACAATAACATCACAATGGGACATTGCCAACGGTAACCACAGCTTCTCACAGAGAGCCTTTTTCCAGTAACTTCCAGTGATGATGCTATATTTTGCGTTATTGATGATTTAAAAATGCCAACTTTAACAAGATTTTTACTCATAAATTCCTTCCTGCCAGCTTCCAACACACTTCAATACAAAGCTGCAAGACAGGAACACTGACGGGGACCGCGCCTCCTGTGGGAGCTCCGGGTTAATGGTGCAATATTGCATTGGGGAATGGGTTGTGTTGGGGAGCAGTAACATTTAAAAATCCACCACCAGTAAAATTATTTATTTTTAGTCATGTCTATGTATTTATCTATTTTTATTTCATTTAATATTTTACACTGTTTCATAATTTACTTCAATGTTGATAATTTATTTGGATATATATGAACGTCATGGCCCCGGCAACACTGTAATCTCTGTCAACAAGGCTGATGTAAGATCCTTTATAAGGGTGAACTCTTGGATAGCATTCCACCACAATGGTGGCTGTGTTGTTTAAACATGTGTGGACCAACCAGTTTGAGATTTTGTGGATATCTTCAAACTGTCGTTCCCACTTGGTCAATAATACTGGTGCCTCAGAAGAGTAAGATGATATGCCTCAATGACTACCAACCTGTGGCACTAATAGCCGTGGTGCTTAAGTGTCTTGGCAGGTTGGTTATGTCGCACATCAAATCCTGCCTCAGTAAGGACCTGGACCTGCAAGGGGGTGGGCTAGGCATCATCTGGCACACTGTTTCAAGTGACTATTCCTGACTCTACATTCTGCATCCTCACAGCACCCAAACCTTTATTAATTTGTGAGAAGAGGTCTTTAAAGAGTAAGATGGTGGCGCAGAAATTAAATGACCCAACTAAAAATCCAAATACCTCAATGAACAATCTGGTGATTGAATAGAGTTGTGGATGTAGCCCAGCCCATCACACAGACCAGACTCATCTCCATTGACTCCATCAACAGTTCACACTGCTATGGGAAAGCAACCAAAATAATCAAGGACCTTTCCCATCCAGTCATTCCTTCTCCTCCCCACCCTGGTTGAGCAAATGATACAAATGCTGGCCACTCCCTCTTCTCCCCACTGCCATCAGGCAAAAGATATACATGTGAAAACGCACACCTCCAGATCCAGGGACAATTTCTTCCCAGCTGTTATCAGGGAACTGGATCACCCTACTACAACCAGAGAGCAGTGCTGAACTACTATCTACTTCTTGGATGACCCACAGACTATCTTTGATTGGACTTTGCTTGCTTTACCTTGCACTAAACGATATTCCCTTATCATATATCTATACATTGTAAATGGCTCGATTGTAATCATGTATTGTCTTTCTGCTGACTGGATAGCACACAACCAAACCTTTTCACTGTACCTCGGAACATGTGACAATAAACTAAATTGAACTGAACTGAACTGAACTGAATGTGCCTTCTACCAGACTCATGAACAGTTTTATCCCCTCGGCTATTAGACTACTGAATGGTCTTTCCATAATCTAGGGTAAAGTATTAATTCTCCAACAATTATGGACATTGGACTTCCAACAATACAATGCTGAGAATGGTATTCCACACTCTGGTACCTTTCTCTTCGCTCTATCATTTAATTGGATAGTATGCAAACAAAAGCTTTTTGCTGTACCTTAAACACATGGCAATATTATCTATCTATTTATGGCATTCACTCCAACTCAAGGGTTGAGTGGTGCCATCTGCTTCATGATGTCCTAGTGCTGTGGTAGCCATTCATCATTTGCAGTTGCACTCATAAGCAAGCTAGGCGGATGAGCAGTCCTCTCCTAGCAAGAATGAAAGAACACAATACATAACAGAATTCAACATCAAACATAAACATCCACCACAGCAGAACCAGCACCTCCCACTGTGATGGAAAGCACAAAAGTTCAGTCAATCTTTCTCCTCCATTGTCCCATGGTCGGGGACGTGAACCCTCCGCAGTCGACGCTACGGACGGCCCGATGTACAGGCCCTCTCGCCAGGGTGATCAAAACTCCGACGTCGGGACGGATCAGAACACTCCACGGTGTGGCAATTCCCGAATCGGCCGCTTCCTACCGGAGACCGTGCTTTCATGATGCCAAGACCACGGGCCCCGCGGTCGGAGCACTTCTTCTGGCAATCCTCAGCAAACGATCGCAGGCAGCTCTGCGATGTTAAAGTCCGCGCAGCACCCACGGCTAGAAGCTCCACTGACCGAGCTCCACGATGGTAAAGTTAGCAGGCCACCTGCAGTCAGAGCTCCAACACTGCCGATCCCCGGTAAAGGGTCGCAGCTCCCCGATGTTAAAGTCCATGCTGCGCCCACTGCTGAAGCTCTGTGCTCTGGGCTGAACTCCAGTCGGAAAGGCCGCAGGAATCCAGTTGTTAGACCGTGAGAGGGGCGAAAATGCAACATGGAGAAAAGTCGCATCTCCGTCGAGGTAAGTGACTGGGAATGGTTTCCCCTATTCCCCCCCAGTACCCCCACACAAGACACATCGGATGACATACATTCAGACACGCTGAAAACAACAAAAATTCCAAAGAAACACAGGAGCTGCAGGCGAGGCTGCCGCGCATGGCACCAACTTGGAGACCACATGGCAATAATAATAAACCTATAAACCTAAATTCAATTCAACACCATAGCCGCTGTAGAAATTAAGTTTGGTTAATAACGTGGAATTTAATAAAACAGTTGTGAATAATGATGACCAAATATGGGCAGCATGGTGGCACAGCAGTCGAGTTGCCTTTTTACAGCACTTGCAACATTGGAGACCCAAATTGAATTACCGTTGATAGGATAACTTTTTGACAGAGTATTTATGTATAAACGAGAAATAATATTGTGAACTTTCATCGAATTCGATGTTCATTTATTTCATATACTTGAAATTTGCCCTAAACCAAGAACATTTGTGTAGATAAGATTTTCGACGAGACACGGTGTTATTGGGGACACGCTCATTTTTTCGATTGGCTTCGCTACAGCGTACACGCACTACAACCGCATTGCACCAAGCAATGGAAGTTTCACGTAATTTCAACATTTCTATTGTAAGCAAGCAGCAAAATTTACGATAGAAGAACTGAAAAATGCAACAAAGTTTTGACTTACCAATAATTCCTAGCCACAAAGAGTGACTTGGACATAATTCGGAGTATGGTGTAAGACACGGGGACACTGTCTCTTCGACTAATTCCCCAGCTCACAGAAAAAAAGGCGGCATGTAACCAACTACGAGTCACGTTGTTTCCATTCACAAAAATTGTGAACAGTGTCAATATAGCCAATATGGGATTTACGACGTGACACAACGGGGAGGTCTTCAAAATGAGACATTGATAAAATAGGCTGTTTTTATGTCTGGCTGTGGTAGCTTTGGCAGTGGCGTATTTAAAGAAATTCCCATATAACACACAAACAAATGCAGTAAGGACTTTAGGAGGCTAGAAAATTAAAGCTGCTGCCAAATGAGGCACAGGTGGACTTATGGCAAGTTGGGGAAGCACTTAAGAGGAAACCAATGGATGAATTTTCTGCTTAGAGGATTTAATGAACATGCAAGAAAACGTATGTAACTCACAGACACCCGAATAGATCTGCTGCCCACATGGTTTCTCTTGGAGATGAACATGCAATGTAATGCTATTTGGGCATAACATCACCGACCAAGTTTTATGAATTGTATCACATGCATTTTGGAAAGATTTTCTGTCCAGCACCAAATGAAACAACAGCATCACCATCATGACGTGTCATGTTGCATTTATATAAGATGTTATGGAGTATGGAGAGAAGGCAGGTACAGGATACTGAGTTGGATGATCAGCCATGATCATATTGAATGGCGGTGCAGGCTCGAAGGGCCGAATGGCCTACTCCTGCACCTATTTTCTATGTTTCTATGTTGGTGAGGGCACATTTAGACTATTGTGTTATACAAAAGATGTTTTCAAGCTGGAAAGGGCGCAGAGATGATTTACACGAATCTTGCCAAAATCTTGCTTTTCCAACACCTCCCAGTGCTTTCTCTATCATACATTGAGCTGCTAATTTGCAAATCATGCTCCATGCCTTGAACAAGAGTATACTCAGGTACCAATGGAAATGACAGTGGCCTGAATCTTCTCCAGAAAAAAACCAGTCACACTGCTGCAACTACATGGAAGCTTTTCACTGCACCTTGGTACATGTGACAATAAACTAAAACAAAAACTGAACTGAACTGAGCTATTGTGTGCAAGTGTATGTCCCAAACCACCATGCAGCTGATCACCAATTACTTTCCAATATGCTCCATCATTGGACAGCAACCAAGAACAAAACATCCACACGTTTCCCAGCACCTTTGTTGGGAACTCTCTCTGAACTAACTGATATAAACACCACCACCTTTGACGGAAAAGGTAAGTGCACTTAAAATTAATTATTTCTTATTCAATTGCATTGATTTAAATGCATTAATTTATTCAAAGATTTTCTTGTATGTTATTTTTTACTTTTATTTGTTTTCAAATAATTTTCTGAGTGTGCTTAATTTTTTGCATTTCTGAGTGTCTGAATGATTGTGAATGGCAGAGACTTTTACAAATATCCTAGATCTTTGCAGTTTAGGCAGCTGGCAAGCTTGGAGGTGATGAGGGCTGGTTGGTGGCATAAGCAGCTAACATCCGGTCTGTGGCTGGATTTCCTATCTACAATTGAAATTACCCTGCAATTTGCTAGGTATTTTGCCAATCAGCTGGAAGGTACCATCCTTGCACAAGTCTGAACTCTCTCCTGGGAAAAGTATATGTATCAGTTTGGCAACGGTAAAGTTCGAAGATAGACACAAAAAGCTGGAGTAGCTCAGCAGGACAGGCACCATCTCTGGAGAGAATGGGTGATGTTTCGGGTCAAGACCCTTCTTCAGACCCTTCTAAAAAAGGGTCTCGACCTGAAACATCACCCATCCCTCCAGAGATGCAGCCTGTCCCGCTGAGTTACTCCAGCTTTTTGTGTCTATCTTTGGTTTAAACTAGCATTTGCAGTTCCTTTCTACACAACAGTAAAGTTCTATACCATCTGCTAAAGCGCCATATCACCTATCTCATTGGAGACCTTCGGATTATCTTTAATCAGACTTTACTGGACTTTATCTTGCACTAAACATTATTCCCTTTATCCTGCATCTGTGGACTGTTTGATTGTAATCTTGTACAGTCTTTCTGCTGACTGGATAGCACGTAACAAGAGCTTTTCACTGTACCTCAGTACACATGACTATAAACTGAACTAAACTAAAGTGAATTAAACTATTCTATCTAAGAGATTTATTTTACATTCAACATTTCATATACCTGTAAAAATATTTTTTTCAATTGTACCATTGTAATATACGTAAACAAAATCTAAATTTATTTTCAGCTAAAGAGGGAAAATTCTTGTTAGAGACAAAATAAACTATAGATGTCATTTAACAAAAAACCCCCCACAAAGTGCTGAAGTAACTACTGGTCAGGCAGCATCTCTGGAGAATATGGATGGGCTAGTTGGGACAAAAAATTTGTTCCAACCCAAAACGTCACCTATGCATGTCCTCTACAGATACGGGCTGACCCGCTGAGTTACTCGAAAACTCTTGTTAATTCACTGTAGTCAGCACAAGTTAGCATTCCTTGAAGCATCTCAAAAAGAACAGTCAACACTTTAAATGCTAAGGTACTTTTTCAGCTTGTTTGATGCATGTTTACCTCTAGGCATGTCATTTGTTTACATGCACAGCGTCACGTCAGTGCTTGTACCTTAAGTCATGGAGAGTCATAGAGGAATACAGCACATAAACAGGCCCTTCAGCCCAACTCATCCATGTCGGCCCAGATATCCCATCTAAGCTTGTCCCATTTGCTAGCATTTGGTCCATATCCCTCTAAACATTGTCTTTCCATGTACCTGGCCAAGTCTCTTTTAAATGTTGTTATAGTACCAGCCTTAACTACCTCCTCAGCCAGTTTATTGCATATGCCCACCACCCTCTGAGTGAAAAAGCCTTTGTTATCCACTCTGTGTCTCTCTGGTCTGCATGCCAGCATGTTCCTGTGATATATTCAGTTCGGACCATTGCAGTGAATAGATTAACCAAGAAACTCCCGAGTCTGCGAGAAGGCGTGGAGAAACTTTTAAGAAGCCAGACAACTTTTAATAAAGTTTAGCGGCCATTTATCATTACCGGCCGGTTTACTTACTTTTATTTCTCAACGAGCTTTACCTTCCACTACCTTCGATTACCTTTGATTGTCTTCAACTACCTACTATAGCATTACGACCTACTACGACCTACCTCGACTAAACCTACGAGTGAAAAAATATCGTTTTTTTTCGATGGCGACCTTTTTTTACTCGCGGGCATCTTTTAGCATGTTGAAAAAAACGCCGCAACCTAGCTGAGGCCTCAGGTACGCGGGGACTACTCTCGAGCATGAAGGTGTGTTACAATGACCTCCTAGGACCTCTTGTCGACCATGCTGCCAATATGAGTCGAGGGCAAACTCTTCTAAACTCACAAATTAGGTCCCCGCAGTGGGACAGGCCCTTAACTGTTAGAAGTGAGCTTCCTCCTTCATCTCAGTTGTGACAGTGGATGAAAAGTCGCTACAACAGACTTTCCTTCCACACGGTGGGGCTTTAATTCTTTGAAGGCAGTTTTGGAAAGTACCCCTTTGCACAAACTGTTTTTCCGTTAGCAAGTGTTGTCTGTTAATGTGGTGTTGGAATTAGTTGGTGAAAGTAATCAATAGAATTCCTTGCATTTGTATAAAATGGGTCAGGGGTTAGCGGGGAGAAGCAGGCACCCCAGCTTATTATTACCAAACCTAGAAAGGGATAATAAGCAGACCGAGGGACAGAATGAGTAGCCTGCTTATCTGCTTGCTTCAGTTCCATGCTGAACAGTGCATTTCAATTGAGTAACTGAGAAAGCAATTTCAGCACCTTTTCAAATCAAATATTGAAAATAATGTAGTGAGAGCAGTATTTCTTATATACCTAAAATCCATCAGGGATTGCATTAGTGTGATTGTTAATAAAGCATGGTTGTTATAAGACTTATTTTAGATTCATTTTTAGCAGGAGGTATCTCATATAAACAGATGGGTTAAGGGTTAATTATGCAATCTCATGCTTCCAACGGGGGAGCACACACAGGAGAATGTGGATCAGGAGGAGAGGCGGACATTTTGTGACAAAATTGAAGGTGAATGGAAAGGTGGCCTTTCAAATCTATGATTGGCTCAAGAGCATTGTTAATGGGAAGCGCGCTGGTGATCTTGGTCTCTTGAAGATAAACAATGACTTGTGAATCAAGCATTTGGATTGAGAAAGGAAGACGAATGAAATGGAAATTAAATGTGTGTGTAGTTGCTGCATCATTAACCTTATCTAAAACTTTTTTTTCTATAAATGAAAACATGATTCTGCACAGTTATGGGAGGTAATAAATAACAGAAGGCTGTGGAGGCCGTCAGTGGATATTTAAGGCAGAGATAGATAGATTCTTGATTAGTACGGGTGTCTGAGGTTATGGGGAGAATGCAGGAGAATGGGGTTAGGGATGAGAGATAGATCAGCCATGATTGAATAGCAGAGTAGACGATGGGCCAAATGGCCTAATTCTGTTCCTATCATTCATGATCTTATGATAACTCGTATACCAGAATAAAAACAGTCAACATTTTAAATTGAAAATTTTTCCAGACTACTGAATCTCTAAACTTGAACATTAAGCAGAATATTGTCTTCACTCCTTCAACATTATCTTTATTCAAATATACGAAGGTGATCCCAAGTTCTCTAAATTGCACTTACAGTACTTCTGTTTTCTGTGAGATGACATAGAAAAAGGAAGTAACTGACAGTTCTGACATTTCTTCCTTTTACAAGTTATAGTTTTATTTGAAAATGGAAGTCAGTTTTTATTTTATTGCAGGAACATGGTCTGACAGATTTATGCAGTTAATTCATTGCAGCTGTTTAATAACCTGAGGGGTTAGGAGAAGTCCAGACAGCACACTTTAATTGCATTTTTCTCCGTTTCTACTTCATTCCATGAGCTAACTTTGGACAATTACATCTGGCTTTGTTTATCTCTCAAGCAATAAAGGTAATTAAGAACATGAGAATCTACGTGAAAGAAAAATATTGCCTAAAGATCACAGGCATACTTTGACATAAAGTACAACCACTTCACCGAAATAGTCTGGAGGACTGGTCCACTGATGATCTGCTCTTAAAATAAATATACATATGACACAAATTGGTAGGCATTACCATATTTTTAGCAAGTTTACTGCTGGCCTACAAATTCATAGCTGAATGCAAATAACCAATTTGATGATCCCATGAATAAAAGGAAGGAAGATGTGTGTGATATTTAAAACAACTAATGAGAGAGTGAGTAAATAGAAGGCATGCCTATTAGTTGAAGCTGTCAGTCACTCTGCTGCGCTTTGGCAAAGGAATTACATTTGAACCATTTTATTCAATTAAACAATTTATGGAATTCCCTGCCACAGAGGGCAGTGGAGGCCAGGTCACTGGATGCATTTAAGAGAGAGTTAGATAGAGCTCTAAGGGCTAGTGGAGTCAAGGGGTATGGGGAGAAGGCAGGCACGGATTATTGATAGGGGACGATCAGCCATGATCACAATGAATGGCAGTGCTGGCTCGAAGGGCCGAATGGCCTCCTCCTGCACCTATTTTCTATGTTTCTATTCTTGTCTTGCCTTCAGTAAGGATAATTCAGATGGTGTGGGAATTGAGGTATTGTGGAAGTTGTAAAGACAGATAGAGATTGAGTCCTCTTCAAAACAATGTGTGGCTATTACATGGCCTTGAAGAGCTCTTGATAGAGAGCTTCATTTCAGCATTCAAATATATTCCACTGGCATCATCCACACCTGAACATAAACAAAGCAGGAAGCAGGAACAAATTAGAAGGGCTAGTAGGGGCCACAGAATGGCTTTGGTGAGTCAGATTAAAGGAAGTTTTAAGGCAATTTGTACATACATTAAAAAGAAGAGAGTAACTATGGAGAGCATAGGACCACTCAAGAATAAAGGAGGGAATTTGTATTTAAAGCCAGCGGATGTAGGCGACATAGTGAATCAGTACTCAGCAGCATCATTAAAGACACAACAAAGTGATGCAGGATAGTGAGAATGGTGTGATCTTTGCTAATGTGCTGAGGCATTTTGAGATCAAGATGGAGATGCTGTTAGATTTCTTGATGCACATGAAGGTGGAAATTTCTCAAGGGCCTGTTGGGATCTATCCCAGGTTATTGAGAAAGGCAAGAGAATATATTGTGGGGCCTTGACAAAGATCTTTGTATCCACAGGTGAGGTCCCTGAGGACTGAAGAGTAGTCAATGTTGATTTATCCATGTTCTCTTGAGATGCTGCCTGACCCGCTGAGTTAGCACTTTGTGTCTTGTTTTGTAAACCAGCATCTGCCATTCCTTGTTTTTACTAGTCAATGTTGTTCTTTATTTGAAGGGAAATGGGAAAATCCATGAAATTATTGACAGGTGAGCCTCACATCAGTGGTAGTGAAGATTTTGGATAGGATAGAAACCAGGATCTGCAGCTACAGGTTGACACAAAGTGCTGGAGTAACTCAATGGGTCAGGCAGAATCTCTGGAGAACAAGGATAGGTGATATTTTGGAGAAGAGTTCCGACCCAAAATGTCACCTATCCGTGTACTATAGAAATGCTGCCTGAACCACTGGGTTACTCCAGCACTTTGTGTCCTTTCGGCAAGGATATTTAGGAATATATATACTTTTATATTTGGTAGAGATTGAGCTAGTTAGAAACAGTCAGCATGGCTTTGTCCAGGTCAGGTCATATCTTATAAATGTGATTGATTATTTTGAGGCAGTGATGAAGATAATTGATGAGGGTAGTACAGTGAATGCTGTCTCCATAGACTGCAGTAAGGCATTTGACAATATCCCTCATGGTAGGCTGATCCAGATTATTAAGATACATGTGATCTATAGACACTTGGTAGATTGAACTGGCTCACCCATATAAGATAAAGTAATGCTTAATAAAGTTTAAAAAAGTGTCATTCTTGCTGGAGGCAAACCTTGGTGGAGTTTCAATAGGTGAAGAAGGCTGTAAAAGGATATTGCAGGATATAGATCAGTTACAGATATAGGTGGAGAAATGGCACAGAGTTTAATGTGGACAAATGTGAGATAGTCAAGTCAAGTCAAGAGAGTTTATTGTCATGTGTCCCAGATAGGACAATGAAATTCTTGCTTGCTGCAGCACAACAGAATATAGTAAGCATAAATTTCCAAACAGTTCAGTATGTCTATATTTGGGACGACAGATGGCACAATGGGCTAAGTGTTCGGCTGGCAAACGGAAGGTAGCCGGTTCGAATCCCGCTTGGAGTGCATACTGTCGTTGTGACCTTGGGCAAGACACTTCACCCACCTTTGCCTGTGTGTGAATGTGTGTGAATGTGTGTGAGTGACTGGTGGTGGTCGGAGGGGCCGTAGGCGCAGATTGGCAGCCACGTTTGCGTCAGTCTGCCCCAGGGCAGCTGTGGCTACAGAAGTAGCTTACCACCACCGAGTGTGACTGAGGAGTGAATGAATAATGCGATGTAAAGCGCCTTGAGTATTAGAAAGGCGCTATATAAATCCCATCCATTATTATTATTATTATATAGCATAGACTATATCTATACACATAAATAAACAGATAAAGTGCAATAGGCTGTTATAGTTCAGAGTTTGTTTGATGGCGAGTTTAATAGTCTGACGGCTGTGGGGAAGCAGCTGTTCCTGAACCTGGATGTAACAGATTTCAGGCTCCTGTACCTTCTACCTGATGGGTGTGTGGCCAGGATGGTGTGGGTTCTTGATGATGCTCGAAGCCTTTTTGAGGCAGCGACTGTGATAGATCCCTTCGATAGTTTGGAGGTCAGAGCCGATGATGGACTGGGCAGTGGTCACAACTTTCTGCATTCTTTTCCGCTCCTGGGTGCTCAAGTTGCCGAACCAAGCCATGATGCAACCAGTAAGCATGCTCTCTAATGTGCACCTGAAGAAGTTGGAGAGAGTCCTCTTTGACATACCGACTCTCCGTAATCTACTCAGGAAGTAGAGGCGCTGATGTGCTTTCTTTATAATTGCATCAGTGTGCTGGGACCAGGAAAGATCTTCTGAAATATGCACGCCCAGGAATTTGAAGTTCTTGACGCTTTCCACCATTGTTCCGTTGATATAAATGGGATTGTGGGTCCCTATCCTACCCCCTCCAAAGTCCACAATCAGTTCCTTTGTTTTGCTGGTATTGAGAGCCAGGTTATTGTGCTGGCACCATTTGGTCAATCGGTCGATCTCACTTCTATTCTCTGACTCGTCCCCATCAGTGATTCGTCCCACACAGTGGTGTCATTGGTGAACTTGATGATGAAGATCGCACTATGTCCGGCTACGCAGTCATGAGTATAGAGTGAGTAAAGCAGGGGGCTGAGCACGCAGCCTTGAGGTGCTCACGTACTGATTGTTATCGAGGATGACACATTTCCACCAATACGGACCGACTGTGGTCTGTGGATGAGGAAGTCGAGAATCCAATTGCAGAGGGATGCGCAGAGACCCAGATCTGAGAGCTTGGTAACCACCTTGGAGGGGATGATCGTATTAAATGCTGAGCTGTAGTCAATGAATAACAGCCTGACATATGAGTTTTTGTCCAAGTGGTCCAGAGCAGAGTGGAGAGCCAGTGAGATCGCACCCATCGTTGACCTGTTGTGGCAGTAAGCGAACTGCAGTGGGTCGAGGTTTTTGTCGAGGTAGGACTTGATATGCGCCATAATCAACTTCTCAAAGCACTTCATCACCACAGACATTAGTGCCACTGGTCAATAGTCATTGAGGCACGTCACCTTGCTCTTCGTGGGCACCGGTATTATTGATACCCTTTTAAAGCAGGTGGGAACATCAGAACTCAGAAGTGAGAGGTTGAAAATGTCGGTAAAAACTCCAACCAGTTGGTCCGCACAGGTTTTTAGAACTCGGCTGGGTATACCACCAGATCCAGGTGCTTTCCGAAGGTTCTCCCCCCTTGAAGGATCTTCTGACGTCGGCCTCTGTGACTGTGACTGAAACACCATCACGGAGAATGGGGGATCGGGAAAGCACATCAGTGTTCTCTCTATCAAAGCGTGCGTAAAACGCATTGAGCTCGTCAGGGAGTGATGTTTCGCTGACAATTGAGCTGCCCTGATGTCGCCGTGATGGCATTCTAGCCCTGCCACTGTTGCCGAACATCCGTCTCATCCTCCAGCTTGGAGCATGTCCCTTTTGGCCTTTTTAATGGCCTTACCAAGGTCATCACTTGCTGAGGGACTTTTGTTGGCATGGGCAAGTTGTGCCGAAGAACCTGTGCACTTTGCAAGTTGGGCCGAAGAGCCTGCGCACCTGTGCAATGTGCACTTTGGGAGGGCAAAATGTAAGCGGAAAGTATGCAGCTATTGACAGAACCTTTAACAGCACTGAGGTATAGAGAGGTCTTGGGATCTAAGTCCATACTTCCTTGAAAGCAGCAAGACATGTAGATAGATTGGTAAAGAAGGCATTTGCTATGCTTGCCTTCATCAGTTAGGGCAATGAGTTTAAGAGACAATGTTGCCATTTTATAAAACTTTGGTTTGGCCACATTTGGAGTATTGTGCACAGTTTTGGTTACACTATCACATAAAGAACAATTTTGGAGATGGTGTTGAAGAAGTTGTGCAGGATGCTGCCTAAATTAGAGGATAGCTTTGTCAAAGAGTCATTGAGCCAAACACCATGGAAACAGGTTCTTCGGCCTAACTTGCCCATGCCAACTAAGGTCCCTCAGCAACAGAACTCACAATTAGATATCAGTCAATAGTCTATCTGCTGTGATGGAGACAATGAGATCAAGAAATGGTAGGGAAATGGTGGTCCAATTGAATTTGAGTGCAAGATGGAAATTAGTAGTGAAGTTAATGAAGTCAGTGAGGTCTGCATGGGTGGTAGCAGATGCAGTCATCCATGTAGTGGTGATAGAGTTTGGGGATGGGTCCAGTGTACACCTGGAACAGAGATTGTTCGACATACCCTACAAAGAGGCAGGCATAGCTGGGGTCCATACGAGTGCCCATGGCTATGCCTTGGACTTGGACGATGTGGGAATCAAAGGAGAAGTTGTTAAGAATAAGGACCAGCTCTGTAGGCGGAGGAAAGTGTTGGTAGATGGAAATTGGCTGGTTCTGCGGTCGAAGAAGAGATGGAAGGCTTTAAGGCATCCCCACCTTCCTGGTGGGGGATGGAGGTGTAGAGTGACAGAACATCCATAGTAAAGATGAGGATGTGGGAGCCTGGAAAACAGAAGTCATGGAAGAGACGAAGGGCGTGTGAGGTGTCTTGGCCATAGGTAGGGAGGGATTGGACCAGGGGGGATAGAATGGAGTCGAGGTATGTGGAAATTAATTCAGTGGGACAGGAGTAGGCAGAAACAATGGTTTACCAGGGCAGTTCTGTTTATGGGTTTTGGGGAGAAGATAAAACTGAGCCGTGCGGGGTTGGGGAATGATAAGGTTGGAGACTTTGGCGGGCAGACAGCCGGAAGTGATGAAATCAGACACGGTCTGTGAGATTATGGCCTGATGCTCATCTGTGGGATCATGGTCCAAGGATAAGTAGGAGGAGATTTCTGAGAGTTGGCCTCAGCCCAGTAGAGGTCAACTCGCCTGAGCTACACAGCCTACCTGCCCGTGTTTGGTCAATATTCCTTAACACCTTTCCTATCCATGCAGCTGTCCAAATGTATTTTGGATGTTGTTATACTTGCTGCCTTAACTACCTCTTCCAGCAGCTCATTCTATAATCCCACCACCTTCTGTGTGAAATAGTTGCCTCTCAGATTCCCACTAGATTTTTCCCCTCTCACCTTAAATCTATATCCTCTGATTCTTGATACCCCTACTCTGGGTAACAGATTCTGTGCTTTATGTGGGACAAACTTGGATTGATTTATCTGGAGCTTTGGAGGTGGAGGGGATACCTGATGAAACTTTTTGAGAGGCATAGATAGCCAGAATGTTTTTCCCAGGATGGAAATATCAAATTCTATGGGGATTAGCTTTCGAGTGAGATGGGGACATTTTGAAGGAAATGTGCAGATAGGTTTTTTACACAGAGAGTGCTGGTTGCTTAGAACGCACCGACAGGTTGGTGTTGGAAACATATACGATAATGACATTTACAGGCTTTTATATCCTGCAGGCACATGAATAGGCAGAGAATAGAGAAATATGAATTGTGTGCAGGCAGAAGGGATTAGTTTAATTTGGCATCATGGTAGGGACAGGCATCATGGACTGAAGGGCCTGTTCATGTGCTGTACTGTTCTATGTTCGATGTTCTGTAAGCAGACCTGTGATATTTTGGGTTTTGTGGCTGAATTTACCCGAATAAAATAAGCAATGGAAATAAGCACATTTTGAGAGCCATTGTTTAAACAAAAACCTGTTCTAATCAAGAACTTGACAATCGGCACTTGGTACATTTCCATACCTTTTTTATTTAATATCCTAACATCCCATTGTGAGCGAAAAAGCAAAGATTTATTCATTGTTACTTCAAACTTTACATATTTCAGTTTATATCTGAAATATGGTTGCTAATCAAGTAAGTCCTACAGCAATTCTCCTCTATTTTGCAAATTCTAATGTCAAATGTTTCTTTTAGAACAAGAATTTATCTCGTTGACCACTGCCATTATCAAACGAAAAGGAGAAAATGAGGAATGCAGTTTGCTATTATCATTCGAAAGCTGTAATTAGACAAACTTAGCTCATTGGTCACACTCCACTGGGGAGGCAATGACAACAATATGTTGCATCTGACCTCCATAATCTCTTTGTATCAGGGAAACAAAGCATCACTGGTTTGCATCAAACTAGCTGCCCCTGGCAACTTTCGTGCCTGACCACTGCCAGGTAATTTGTCCTGGAATAATTGGGATCCATTGTAAAACTTGAATCTGTTTACATGAAGTCCAATGGCCTTGCTCTGCTGGGATTTTCAAGCAAAAGACAAGGAACTGTGCCTCCCTTAATCTATTTCAACCAGGTCCGCAGTCGGATCAGTGCCTCTATTCATTGGAGTTCTGGCAATTTAGAAATATTTGTTTTATTTAATTTTAATGCTTTTAATGAGTTTAAGTATTAAGTATTTAAGTATTTTTTTCAAATTATCTTTTTGATTCGAAAACAAATTTTTATTCAAAAATTTACTTATGTAAAAGTTGTCTAAAAGTCTTCGAGGGATTAACAGAAACCAAATCTCTAACTCAGTTTTGTCTTCTGTGAAAGATGTTGTGATAGCTATAGTCTTTATGACCAACTTGTTACTAAAGTAATAATAGAATGCATTCCGGAAGTGGCGGCGCTGCCACGCAGCTGCGGATCACCTGCAGTCCGTCTGTCTTTTCCTTTTTTTTTGTTTTTCTTTTGTCTTGTTCGACGTATGTTTTAGTTTGTTTTTAGTTGTGTATGTGTGGGGGGTGGGGAAAACCTGTTTTAGTCTCTTCCTTCAGGGGAATGCGACCCTTTCTTTGTCGTATCCCCGTCTCTGTCTCGGTCTGCGCTGAGGCCTAATCGCGGAGCTGGCGGTCTCCAACTGGGATCAACCTCAAGGCTCGGGAGACAGAGTGAAGCTGGCTGACTTCGGGGCTGTGGTGGCGCTGCAGCGGCGGCCCGACTTCGGAGCCTCGGAGGCTTCGGCCGTGGGCCCAGTGGATGACAACATCGGGTGCTCGCAGGGAGCTCGCAGGTCCCAGGTTGGTGATCGATTTTCCGGAGCTCCCGCAACAACAGCTTCGTCCGCTGGACTGGAGGGTGGCAGCTTCATCCACCCCAGGCCGCGGATTTTGAACTGGCCCATTCGCAGAGCTCGGATTCGGCTGCGGGACTTACCATCACCCGGCGGGGGGCCCAACATCGAAAGCCTGGATCGCCTCAACGCAGAGGAAGAACAAGGAAGGAAGAGATAAGGACTTTAAGACTGTTGCCTTCCATCACAGTGAGGAGGTGCCTGGTGGATGTTAAACTGTGTTCATTGTGTGTTCTGTTATTTTAATTTCTGTCATGACTGCAAAGTACGCAATTTTGTTCAAAGTAAAAGTTGAATGACAATAAAGGAAACTTTATACTTTATACTTTATAGATGCAGAGCTGCCAACAAAACATTATTTACTGAAGGCAGTCAAATTTCAAGTCGGCATGGTGGCTTAGCGGTAGAGCTACTGCCTTGCAGCACCAGAGACCCGGGTTCGATCCTGACTATGGGTGCTTGTCTGTGTGGAGTTTGTATGTTCTCCCAATGACTTGCATGGGTTTTCTCTGAGGCCTTTGGTTTCCTCCCACACTCCCAAGAAATACAGGTTTGTAGGTTAATTGGCTTGGTATAAATGTAAAATTGTCCCTAGTGTGTGTACGGTAGTGTTAATGTGTGGGGATCGCTGGTCGGCACGGACATTAAGGGGTTGGACACGTTAGAGGCAGGAAACGTGTTCTCGATGTTGGTGGAGTCCAGAACCAGGGGCCACAGTTTAAGAATAAGGGGTAAGCCATTTAAAATGGAGATGAGGAAACACTGTTTCACTCAGAAAGTTGAGAATCTGTGGAATTCTCTGCCTCAGAGGGCAGTGGAGGCAGGTTCTCTAGATGCCAGATAGGGCTCTTGGAGATAGCGGAGTCAGGGGATATGGTGAGAAGGCAGGAACGGGATACTGATTATGATGATCAGCCATGATCACATTGAATGGCAGTGCTGGCTTGAAGGGCCGAATGGCCTACTCCTGCAACTATTGTCTATTGTTTATTGACTCGATAGGCTAAAGGGCCTGTTTCCGTGCTGTATCTCTAAAACTAAAAACTAAAACTAAAACAGATTGTACTGCTTTGTGTAACAGTGGTAAATGTCTTTGTACACCCAGTGGTAAGGATGCACTTATTCTAATATGTACAATATTGCTTCACTTTTAAGCATAGCAAGCATTCACTATTCACAAGCATTTACTATTCATAAAATTAAACAATCAGTTAACTATACACATAAATGAATCTAAACAATTATACATTCGCAGATTCATGTCTATGATTCTTCACCATGCATCTTCACAGTGTACTGCACCAAAAAACTTCTCTGAAATAGCTACTCTAGATTATCTTCCTAATTATGAATGCATTGCATTAGCATTTTCTAAATGCAAGGCTAATAACTTTCAACAACTAGTTTTGTAGCTATGATTACATTTTAATTGGTGTACTATTACATGCCACAAACACATTCACAAAATCATTTACCTTAGTTGTTTCTTGAGTGTATTCATCTCTACATCTCTGCTCTCACATCCTATTACATCCTAGTCTGACTTCCTTGAGATAGTGGATGGTTTGGGTTCCCTCTCCTTTTTTCGCTGTCATGTGTTAAGTCACAAAATCTTTCAAGTGCGTCAAAAAGATTTTCAATTCTGCAATGTCCATACTCATTTTATTATGTTGCTCTCTAGCTACACTGTCTTTGGCTAATAACTCATCATGGGAAGTTGAACCAGAAGATTAAGGTGGACTGAAGGACCCATGGTGACTTGTTAAATTAGATTCAGAACTGACTTACCCATAAAAGACAGTGGGTTGTGGTTGAAAGGTCTATTGTTTGTGTGTGTGTGTGTGTGTGTGCAGTTGTGTGTGCGTGTGTGTGTGAGTGTGAGTGTGTGTGCGGGTGTGTGAGTGTGTGTTTGTGTGTGTGTGTGTGTGTGTGGGGGTGGGTGAGATGGTGTGTGTGTGTGTGTGGTGGGGTGTGTGTGTGTGTGTGTGTGTGTGTGTGTGTGTGTGTGTGTGTGTGTGTGTGTGTGTGTGTGTGTGTGTGTGTGTGTGTGGGGGGGGGTGGGTGGGTGGGGGGGGGGGGGTGGGTGGGTGGGTGGGTGGGTGGGTGGGTGTGTGTGTGTGGTCAGATCGGAACCCTGGTCTCTGGCTCTGTGAGGCTGCAACCGTACTAGCTGTGGCACAGAGCTGCCGGACAATGGAATAATCAATGTAGCTAATGATCATTCTATGTCTGAGGAGAGGCAAATGCATCTGATCACTGTGTAATTAACATGAACAGGCACGCATATCCCGCTGAATGGAAGGAAGGTGACTGGTGAGATTGTTGAAAAAGGTTGCCCATAGAATGCTGTCCTGAGGAACACATATAAGAAGCTTTGAGGCTCAGATTATTTGCCTCCAAAGCCTTTAACTGCATTCCTATGATTCCAACCAATGGAGAGTTAGTCCCCACTCTCAATCCCACTTCCATCTCATCCCTTCCCTAACTCTCCCCTTTGTCTTTAGTTTTGTAAGCATTCATTCTGCCACATTTCCGCAAATACTGCCTCGATGTTAAGGGCAGTCACTCTCATCTCACCTCTATTCAATTCCTTTGTCCATGTTTGGACAATGGCCTGAATAAATTCTGAGACAAGCAGGTCTTGACAGAATTTCAACTGAGCATGATTAACATATTATTGTTGTTTGTTTTATTTGGCATTTCTGTTGACGATTGCTCCAATTACTTTGCTGAACCTTGAGATGATATAAGTTCATAAGGTCATAAGTAATAGGAGCAAAATTAGGCCATTCGACCCATCAAGTCTACTCTGCCATTTAATCATGGCTTATCAATCTCTCCCTCCTAATCCCATTCTCCTGCTTTCTCCCCATAACCCCTGACACCCATACTAATCAAGAATCTATCTATCTCTGCTTTAAAAATATCAATTGACTTGGCCTGCACAGCTTTCTGTGGCAAAAATTTCCACAGATTCACCATCCACTGACTAAATAAATTCCTTCTGAACTCCTTCCTAAAGGAACATCCTTTAATTCTGAGGCTATGACCTAGTCCTAGACTCTCCCACTAGTGGAAACATCCTCTCCACATCCACTCTATCCAAATAGCCTTTCACTATTTGGTACATTTCGGAGGTCCCCCTTCATTCTTCTGAACTCCTGCGAGTAAAGGCCCAGTGCCATCAAACGCTATGATTAAAGTTACCCCACTCATTTCCGCGATCATTCTTGTAAACCTCCTCTGGACCCTCTCCCCGGCCAGCACATCCTTCCTCAGATATGGTGCCCAAAATTGTTCACAATACTCTAAATGCAGTCTGACCAGCGCCTTATAGAGCCTCAGCATTATATCCCTGTTTCTGTATTCTAGCTCTCTTGAACTAAACGCTAGCATCTGGTAGAATTCAATGGATTGGATTAAAGATGCTTCTGTGGACAAACCATGCCTGGTAATTTTCCACTGCCATTTGGCTTCCAGTGGCTTGGTAGTACTGCAACAGCTCAGATACATGCAAACCTGATCTTGAGCTTAAATCTCAAGCAATGCCTTTGGTATGTTTTCAGGGATATCACCTTTGGTACATCCAGTGCACTTGGAGATACAGGGAGTGAAACATATTGGCTAAAGGTTGCTTTCTATAATGGTGGAGATGTCAGGATGAGGCCAAAATGGATTAACCATTCAGTGCAGTCTGATCAAAAGCAATTGCGAAGACTTCTTCTGATTGTTTGCACTTATATTTGGTAGCCAACCTTCAATGAGAATGGGAAAATTCAAGGAGCTATCTCCTTGTACTAGTTATATTACTGTCCATCATCAACAACTGAATATACCAGGAATGTAGAGCTTTGATTGAATTTGTTGGTAGTAAAATTCCTTTGCTATATTGAAGACGTGCTTTGTTTGTTATTTAACATGCATTTAGATTTGTCTTGTACTTTTTCCAGCAAAAACTTTGTAAGTGATTATATTATGGCAAAAAGCATTTCACTTCATTACACCTGTGTGAATGTGACTAATAAAAACCTTTGAATACTCAGTTTGTAGCTTGGCTAGTCTCCAAGTCACCTCTGTCAGCTTTCTGACTGCTCCTTGCACATCAGTGAGGGGAATTTTGCAAGATCATTGGGCTTAGTATTCCACTGTTAGATTGGATTTTTTAATGCAGAATCACTTTTGCTAAGTGTAAACAAAGTTCAAAGGGGTCCTCAAATGCATAGCCATTACAATAATGCATATTTAGCCAGACTAGCCGAGGATGAATGCCATCCTTTGTACTTATCCAACCAGGTGATTCCAGATAATACCAACTGCTATTCATTGCATAAGTCTGCAAGGTATTCATCGTTGCATTACACATGTCAGAGATTGCATATTAGTGAACACCTCAGGCTTCCTTCAATTGCTATGGATCCTGAAAATCAGTTGAAAAAAAAAGAGAAAGTAGTTAGCTCCTTCAGATTGGCTGGATTTCTATAAGTGCATGAAGCAATCTGTGCATTCTAAAAGATGCCCTCTGAGAGTCCCCATCTGTATCATCAAAGGGATGTTTGATTTCATTAAGAAACAAGTGAAATTAGCCATTTCATTATACATGTCAACTACAGATCAATCAGCCTGGGATCTGCAACAGGGAAGCTTTTACAAAGAATCAAAAAGACTCCAGGGCTGACAACATCATCAGTCCCAACAGATGTTGTTGATCTCGGCTATCAAGTTTTATCCAGTCATAAGTTGCCTTTACTTGGAATATTAATGGAAGTTCTCTGCTGGATGGCTGGCAGAGCCTTTGGAGAATACTTGCAGAAGAAGCTTCCCCATTGCTTTGCATTTGTGGCATTTTTAGTAATGGGATTTACATTTCGAAAATGCCAGTTGTGATATCCCTCCGATATCGTCTGAAGTAATGGAGAAGATTACAAGAACTCTGCAGAGATTTGCCTTTGTTAAGTAAAGTGGGAATGGAACTGACATGAATTCTGATGTCCCTTACAGCTAATAGTTTGTTACCTATATAAAACTGAGGGAGCAACAAGTTAAAAAACATTATTTGTCAGGAGGGGTCCAAACGTGAAATGTCACTTATGTTCTCCAGAGAAGCTACTCAAGCTCCAGCTGAGTTATGCCAGCACTTTGTGTTTATTTTGTTAACCAGCATCTGCAATTCCTTGTTTCTAAATTTAAAAAAGATGTTTCTTCCCACTACTCAAACAGAAATCTTGGTTAGAAAAAAGATGCCAGAAATAGGCCCTGCCTCAAATTCCTTCCCTAAAAATACATCATACTTCCTGCATCACACGTTCTCATTATCCGCATTGTATTATGCAACATGTATACATGTATTTAAATGCAAGCACTTCAATCACCTAATAATTAATAAATTAAGCAGTTCTTAAAATTGTTAAAGGCTCTGTTTTAATATTGCAAAAGGAAAAAAAATCAGATATTGTGCATTGTTCTTTCTCCCAATTAGAAAGGGTTACACATGCAATTAAAAATATGTGGATTTGTGTGAGAAGACTGAGAAGCAAATAGTGTCGTGTCACTCAGGTTATAGTCATCTGGTTGCCTGCCAGTGCACCATTTGTGGAAGTAGATTTATCAAATTCTGAAAGGTGAGAAGTACATCTGTTGTCAATTTGATAGTCATAGAGTGATACAGTGTGGAAACAGGCCCTTCGGCCCAACTCGCCCACACCGGCCAACAATGTCCCAGCTACACTAGTCCCACTTGCCTGCGCTTGTTCCATATCCCCCAAACCTGTCCTATCCATGTACCTGTTTAACTGTTTTTTAAACAACGGGATAGTCCCAGCCTCAACTACCTCCTCTGGCAACTTGTTCCATACTCCCACCACCCTTTGTGTGAAAAAATTACCCCTCGGATTCCTAGTAAATCTTTTCCCCTTTACCTTGAACCTATGTCCTCCGGTCCTCGATTCCCCTACCCTAGGCAAGAGATTGTGCATCTGCCCGATCTATTTCTCTTGTGATTTTTTGTACGTCTATAAGATCTCCACTCATCCTCCTGCGCTACATGGAATAGAGGCCCAGCCTACTCAACCTCTCCCAAAGCTCACACCCTCTAGTCCTGGCAACATTCTCATAAATCTTTTCTGAACCCTTTCAAGCTTGACAATAACTTTCCTATAACATGGTGCCCAGAACTGAACACAATATTCTAAATGCAGTCTCACCAACGTCTTATACAACTGCAACATATACAACCCAGCTTCTATAATCAATAGCTCAGCTCTCCCTCAACTCTCTCTCAGCCCACTGGCTCCACCTCTTTGTTTCTTCTTCCCACCTTGTCGAACGTCTTACTGAAATCCATGTATACAACATCTACAGCTCTGCCTTCATCAACCTTTTCAGTCATGTCTTCAAAAAAGTTAATCACATTTGTGAGATTCGGCATCCCACATACAAAACTATGCTGACTATCCCTAATCAGCCCTTGCCCATCCAAATGCCTTTATAACATATCCCTCAGAATACTCTTCAGTAACTTACCAACTACAGATGTTAAGCTCACCGGCCTATAGTTCCCAGCATTTACCCTGCAGCCCTTCTTGAAAAGCGGTACATTTGCCATCCTCCAGTCTTCCGGCATCTCTACTGTATTTAAGGATGACTCGTAAATTTCAACTCGGGATCCCGCAATTTCCTCTAGTTTCCCACAATATCCTTGGATATATCAGATCGGGCCCTGGAGATTTGTCTACCTTCAAACACGACAGTACCTTCAGGACTTCTTCGACAGTAACCGGGACTGTTCTCAAGACACTTTCAGTGACTGTTCCAATTTCCTCCGTCCTAATGTATTTCTCCTCAGTAAATACAGAGGAAAAACACTCATTTAAGACCTTGCCCATCTCCTGTGGCTCCTCACAGAGGTGACCGCTTTGATTCATGAGAGGTCCCACACTCTCTCTAGTTACCCTTTTCTCCTTTATGTATTTATAAAACCTTTTGGGATTTCCTTAATGCTGCCCGCCAGAGCTATCTACTGGCCCCTTTTTGCTTTTCTGATTTGCTGTTTTGGGTTATTCCTTAGTTCCCAAAACTAATCCAGGGATGCACTTGATGTCAGCTGCCTATACCTGTCCCATACATCCTTCTTGTTTTTGACTAACGTCTCAATGTCCCTCGTCAGCCAAGCTTCCTTCCATTTGCCTGCTTTGCCCTTCACTCTAATGGGGACGTACACATCCTGAGAATTCTTCAGTGCACTTTTAAAAACACCCCACTTGGCCGATGTTCCTTTCCCCTCTAATAACCTGCTCCAGTCAACTTGAGAGAGACCGTCTCTCATACCCTCAAAGTTGGCCTTACCCTAGTTGAGCATTTTAACACATGGACCCTCACATGTCTACAGCAGGCTATTGTGAATGAGGGTCATGTAATACGATGCTTCCTGAATAATGGAGATCCCTCTGTTACAATATAAAGGGTATTCTTGCTCAGAAGGATGTCCCATTACATTAGAAACAGCTGAATGAGCTTCAATAATCTCTGCTCACCACCATATGAAGCACAGCTCAAAGGAGGTTAATTATAACCAGGCAAACCAACAGAAACTCATCATGAAAAGTCAGAAAGCAAGAAAGCTACAGCATATGAGGCTTTATTTTCAGAATGACTTAAACATTTGTAATTGGCAGTCTCTGTATTTCAGAAGAGGCAGAACCCCAAGAGGTTTCAAATCTCAACACATGTTGCTGGAGTCACTCAGAGCGAAACAAACAACACTGAGGCGAGGATAGTAGACAAGAAACTGCACTTTCTAAATCTCCAAGATCCATTTCAAGTTCACGGGATTCCCTCAAGTTAGATGCTGTTAAAGACACCTAATGGAATAAACATTGTTTAACATTGCTTCTAATTTCCAAGCATGTATTAAGAGTGCGGTGAATTTTTAAGCGGAACGGTTGAAAAGGCATGAGGCCTGAGATGTTGGTTTTGTGCACCGACAGTGGATTAAACAATTAATTATAAAATTAAATTAACGATTGGTTAGTGAAAAGTTGTGCCAGTGAATTCTCAAATTAACGAATAATTAATGATTATGCTGTATTCTGATTCATTGCACACAACATTTGTGTTGGATAGTGTATATTCCAGTATGAGGAATGATGGATTATCTACAATTGACTGTATTTACCGTATTTACCAGCAATGAAGACGCTATTTTTTACCCAAAAATAAGGCACAAAATTTACCCGCGTCTTGGAGGCCGAAGGTTAGGTTGTTAGCCAAGAAAGATCGACTTGGCTATCCCTCAGTTCAGCAACATCAAGAACGATGATAGCCAATTCTATCCCTCATTGCTGGCAGTTGATGGGAAGTGGATGTAAAGTGGGAAGCGGCTGGAAAATGACAGCGGCGCTGGGAGAGAGGAAAACAATTCCTTTCATAGCCCGGTGAGGGAATAGCTCGGGTGGCTGCATGCGGCCGCCGGGACTGGACAGCGGAACCGGCTGCCACCTCAGCCCCTTCTGCCGGCCGGTCCGCCAGCCACGGCACAGGCACAACCGATGGAGGTGGTGGTTGGCGGGTAGCTACTGGGCGGAAGGCTGGCTGCTCCATCCCGGGCTTGCTCTCTCTCTCTCTCTACTAGTCCCGGGGCAGGCGACCTGAGCGATACAGCCAGTCCCGAGGCAGGCAACCTGGGAACTGAAGCCGGGTACGCGAGGGATCTGGGAACTGTAGCTACTCCCGGGACACACAGGCAATGTTGCCAAACCCAGGACTAAACCAAATCCTTGACCCTGTCCTGCCATCCTTTATTCAAAATTTAGCAACTTAAATTGGGGGTGCAACTTCGACGCAGGTGCTTCTTCATTGCCGGGAAATACGGTAACTAATGTTGTATATATATTGGTGTATCATTGGGCTTATTTAATGGTCATTATTATGCTCATCAAAGTCATCAATGTACTGTTGCTATTGGACAATTACAATATTTCTCTCTATATCTGAGCCAGTGACAAAATCAAGCACTCCCAGGTTTGAGTGTCTTTGGATTCGCGCAAGGCTTCTCTCCTCTGTCCAACTAATACGCACTTCAACAGTATCCTACTTGTAGCTTCATTTTTAATAATCAAAATGTATTAAGAGTTATGGGTAATGCATGAGCAAACATTATGTTGCAGATCAACCATGATCTCAGTGAACGTTGGAATGGACCCGAGGTTACATCTTCCCATGAACTAATGCTACTTTTTACCTGAGTTTGATTTGAACTTACTGGCAATCTACACGACCTCCAAGGCCCCAGAAAAATTAAAAATTAAAACTAGATATGGGATTCTAATTTACCACTGAGTCTAAAGTTTGCCTACTGCTGCTTATGTGGAGTGCACCTTGATAACAAACTGGACGTCTGTCAACTCTGACTCCCTCTACAAAAAAGGCCAGAGCAGACTCTTTTTCCTCAGAAGGCTCAAATCCTTCAATGTGTGTAATGAAATGCTGCACATGTTTTACAACACTGTGGTTGCAAGTGTCATTGTCTACGCTGTTGTCTGCTAGGGCAACAGCATTAGTGCAAAAAACAACAAGAAGCTGGTCAAACTGGTTAAACGAGCTAGCTCAGTGCTGGAAGGGAGAGTAGACTCTGGGATGGATGTGCTTGAGAGGCGTATGAGGCACAAGGTGCAGGTCATCCTGAAAAAACCCGGGCATCCCCTCCATGTAATTCTGGAGAGTCAAAAGAGCACTCGGAACAACAACTGGCTCCTCTCCCTGCCCTGTAGAACGGAGCGGTTCAGGAGATCCTTCATCCCTGCAGCCATTAGATTTTATAATTCGGACCGCTAGGCTGTAGGGGGATGCATTTTGCAATTTTTAATTTTTAATTGTTAATTATTGGTCTTTTTAAGTATTTATTGCTCTCAGGTAGTGTCCACATTGTATTCTATGTATTTTCTGTTTGCGTTTGTTTTGAATCTGTGGGTTTGTTGGTTGGGGGCTTCTGGACATCTGAATTTCCCTGAGGGGATCAATAAAGTATTTATTATTATTATTAATATTATTATTATTATTATTATGATGGTGCGACTGCTATGTTAGATGTCAGGAACAAAGAGGTTACCTGAGGGTGTTTAGAAAACATTTTCTGTCATTTGTAAATTAAAATTGCTGATTTAGTGATCATATGACAACAACCTTTTCCAGCTCTTAGTTTAATAATCTTGAACTGACATGCAGCCAGACGCAAAAACTAGGAATGTGATATTGTTGCTGGTACAATGTCACAGCCCCCCCTCACATTTAATCCTGTTAAAACTATGAAATCAAATACACTGTAAAATTACAAATAGTTGGTGAGTTGACTACTGCCATAAACTGATTTCTAGATCATTCGTGTTGGATTAGACAATGAGGGATTTCTTAGTACACAAAGGAATGGAATAATTTGGCTGAAGCTATTTAATACAGTGGATGTAATTGTTGAGGAATTGTATAAAATGAAGGCACAAAAAAATGTGAGTTCATTTTATTCAGGACACAATTCCAAGGACACTATTCCAGGACATCCCCAGATATGATAATGACAACATAGTCTCCATTGCGGCTCTTTCATGTAAAAGATTCAATAGGTTCAACTAAAATTCGGTAAATCACCTCATTGCAAGAGGTAGGAAGTCACATCAGAGGTCATTTATGCTAACCATCTGCTAATGGTCATCTCTTGGAAAAAATATGGCAGACTGACCTAGTAATAGAGTCTTAGAGTGATACAATGTGGAAACAGGCCCTTCGGCCCAACTAGCCCACACCGGCCAACAATGTCCCAGCTACCCTAGTACCACTTGCCTGCGCTTGGTCCATATCCCTCCAAACCTGTCCTATCCATGTACCTGTCTAGCTATTTCTTAAACAATGGGATAGACCCAGCCTCAACTACCTCCTCTGGCAGCTTGTTCCATGCACCCACCATCCTTTGTGTGAAAAAGTTACCCCTCGGATTCCTATTCAATCTTTTCCCCTTCACCTTGAACCTATGTCCTCTGGTCCTCGATTCCCCTACTCTGGGCAAAAGACTGTGCATCTGCCCAATCTATTCCTCTCATAATTTTGTACATCTCTATAAGATCTCCCCTCATCCACCTGCGCTCCATGGATTAGAGACCCAGCCTAGTCAACCTCTCCCTATAGCTCACACCCTCTAGTCCTGGCAACATCCTCGTAAATCTTTTCTGAAACAAAGCACGAGTAAAGAGTGTAATGGGATATTCCCCACTTGCTTAGATAAGTGCAGCTCAGACAAGACTCAGGAAGTTATGACCAAGCAAATGGCTTGAGAGGTATCCTTCCAAAATGTTAAACATTCACTTCCTTCATCACCAGCAAATTGGATCTGCAGAATGCACATCCTGCATAGTGTGCTATAATAATTTGCCAAAGTTTATTTGACAACATCACTTAAACCAATGATAGACACAAAAAGCTGGAGTAACTCAGCAGGAAAGGCAGCATCTCTGGAGAGAAGGAATGGTTGACGTTTTTGGGTTGAGACCCTTCTTCAGATAGTACTTGCCTCAAATACCTCCCTTAGCAGCTCATTCCATACACTAACAACCCTTTGTGTGAAATAGTTACCCCCCACGTCCCAATTATATTTTTCCCACCTCACTTTAAATCTACGGTTCTCAATTCCCCTATAGACAATAGACAATAGGGTGCAGGAGTAGGCCAATCGGCCCTTCGAGCCAGCACCACCATTCACAGTGATCATGGCTGAGTGATCATCCACTGCCTCCTCTCTGAGCCAATCATAAGCCCCTATATACTGTAGCATTTCTGCGCTATTAGCAGTAGGGGGCATGGGTGGCCTACCCAGTTATTGCACTTGTGTTTACAGGGTTAACTATTGTGATTCAGCATTCAGTAACTTTCCACTGAAAAACAGGCTTCCTTATATATGCAGGAAGATTAGGATTCTCAGTGTAGACTTGAGTCCACAACCTCTTCTGTGTGTTTAGCGAACTTGTTTTCTTAACTCTATGGGCCTCACCTGCACCAGGCCTGTTTAGCCCAGGTCTGAAGGGAATATTCACTGGACTAAAGTTCGATTCCCACAGCGTGAAGTGCTGCCTACATTGAAAGACAATATGGAAGAACAGCTCATTTCTTCCACAAGGGGTGATGAGCCAAAAGGCTTTTTGACCACTAGTTTAATAGGTCGGGGGAATTTCCCCCTGCCACGGGTACCATGTAATCCTTTGCTACCTGCTCCATGTTCGGATAGTCGGGGACTAAACCGTCTCCCACATCTGGTTTGCCAGGTGAGGAGAGGACTGTAAACCCCAGGACGAAAAACAAGACCTGTCAAAGGGCGGATGAGCTCCTTGCGAGCCAACGGCCATCCACACTTCAGTAGAAGTTGCGATCACTGTTGTACATGGTATGGTAAGGCACCGTGCCCCTTGATGTTTTCAACATTGACGATGATGATGATGATTAATAAATGTTATTTTTAGCTTCTGGCCTATTTGCCCAATATAATGTTTTTAAGATCAAATTAAGCTTCTCTCATGATATTATCATGAACAATGGATGGAGGATTATTTATTGCATCTCATCTTTGCCATGGGTTTGAATGTATTGGAAAATGTATTGTTAAATTAATGCTAAGAAATGTAAAAGCATATGGCTTTCACACTACAAGTTAAATTATTAACAGTGCCCTCTCTGACACCATGTGATGAAATCTGTAAATTTATAAAACAATTTATTCTTTTATTTCCAAGTTACAACGCTCAAAGCAAAATAAAAACGTAAATTTGAAGAGTTGTGTTAATTATTTGCAATAACATATATTTGTCAGTATTATTGTATTCTCAGCCTGAAGGTCTTTGTAATTCTATCTATTATGGCTTGTGAAGTTGATTGAACAATTACTTTAACTTTGTGCCTAATAACAATAAAAAATAACAACAACAAAAACAGCATCAATAATAACAATGATAACAACTGGAAAGAATAAGATAGAAAGGAAGGAAAGCTTGTGAAAAGTTTAAAAGATTAAACTTTCAATTAATTTTAAAAGTTGATACTGACCAAATTTGCTGGACCTTTCAGCCTTACAGAATAAATGGCCGCTCATTATTTATATTCACAAGAGAAAGTTTCCCTGTAACTATAAGAAAACAAAACTGAAGTGGCAAACTATTATGAGTGAAGTTTAAAATAATTATTCTGCATGAGTCTTATGCCACTTCAGCTGGTCTAGACAGTAGATCCAGACTAAATTGTTCTAGCTGAAGCATCTGCAGGCTAATGTATTGTATCAATCTCTGAAATGAAC